>NW_008351958.1:5696568-5708156 GCF_000622305.1 Nannospalax galili | reverse complement strand
TAATTATAATTATTATAGTATTAGTTACTGTTCACTTTCCTTTAGAAAATCACTTTGCAGCTATCTTAATATGGATATCCAGAACCTGACCTGTTGTTGCATCCAAGCTCTAGTTTTGTACTATAATTCCTGGGTTGCCCTGGATGATTTACTTACCTGTTACTGCTTCATCTCTTCATCTGCAAAATGAGGCAATAAGGCAATGATAGTTTATTTGACTGGTTATTAAATTTTTTTAAGAATTTGTGTTGATTTTTCAAGAATTTCGTACAATGAATTTTGATGTCATTCACACCCCTTCCTCATCTCTACCCCCGCCTAACTACCCCCTCCAACTTCATTCCCTCTCTTATTATTTTTCTTTTTGTAAAGGCCTATTGAATCTAATGTATGGTCCCCAAATGCTCTTGGGTACAAGTCTTTTTCTTGGAGTCTAATCAACCTACTAGGCATCACACCCTTAATGAAAACTAACTTGCTCTCTACCAGCAGCTCTCAATTGCCAATAGATATCCAACTAGAACTGGGTGTTCTTGCCCTCCCCCCCCATCAATGCTGGGCTTTTGTCTGGCTTGAACTTGTACAGGTCTTGTCTATGCTATCACAAGTGTTGTTGGTTTATATGTTCAACTACTCTATGGTGTCAAGGCTATACTATTTGCTTTAATTCATCTGCCACCTCTGACTTTTACAATCTTTCCACCCCCTCTACTATAATGATCCCTGAAGCAAGGGAGAAAAGGGTATGATACAGGTGTTCCATTTAGTGCTAAGAGCTCCACAGTCTCTTGTTCTTTGTAGGGTGACCAGTAATGGGCCTCTGTTAATTTCATGTGCTGTAAGAAGAAGCTTCTCTGGTAAGTACAGAAATGCACTAATCTCTGAGACATTAGATTTTAGTCTAATACTATTTCCATTTAGCAGAATAATACTAGTAGTTTCTCCCATAGGGTCTATGATATGTCTAGCCACAGATTCTTGACCCTCATAATAGTACCAGGAATGGACTCCATCTCGTAATGGCCTTAAATCCAATTATAAGATGGCTGGCTATTTCCATAACATTTGTACCACTATTGTACCAGTGTGCATAGCTTGCCAGCCCGATGATTATTGTAGCTCTCTGGGTTCACAACTGGGTAAAGTTGATGATGAACTTTATCTTTCATTAGCATGCATAGCACCTTCTAGAGCTATGAAAGTTAGCAGGTAGAGATGAGGCTTTGAGGTCAGTACGAGATTGATTTCTCATTTATTCTATGATTCTCCTATGTAGTATCTTCAGCAATAGGGTCTTACCATCAAGTCCTGGCAGGCAATTAAAAACAACAGCTATAGACTCAGGCTAGCATAGAGCAAAGGTGAGGGTTGGAGCAAAGATACAGGCCTAGTAGAGGCTGAAGGCCTGGAATCTCAGAGGACTGTCCCTGCTGTGAGTGCAGTGAAAGGCTGAGGGACCAGAGTTTGGTGTGCCTAGGTTTTGATAGTACTGCTAGATGCACTCTCAGAACGAATGGAGCTTTCAGGCTCTGACTAGATTCCTTTGTTCTAATACTATTCCACCTGGGCCCCCAGTCTATCAGCTGGTGTTACTCACATTCAGAGTGGGCTTTCCCCCTCTGTTACTGTCCCACATATAAAGTCTTTCTGTATAAGACCTCAGACATACCCAAAGGGGTGCTTTACTAATGTAGATACCTCTCTCTAACTTGAGCATTATTTTCATCCTTCAATAAGCTATAGAAATCTATAAATGCCAGTCAAGTTTGAGAGATATAATTATTTCCATAAAGACATTTATCTCCAACTTAAGAACTATGGAGTAGAGGTGGGCAATTTCAAAGCTTAGCAGCATCTCCTAGACTCTATATGCAAAAGATAAATCTAAATGTACTGGGCTAGCTTTCCAAAATTTTGATTTGATATTACTTCATTAAAAAAATTTAAAGTTGCAGGAATTTCTGCCTAAAATAATTATCTGGAATGGAACTTGGAAACCAGATTTAGCTGCTAGGAAAAAATGCTCTATGTTGCCAACTGAAATAGAAATGGCTATTAAAAATAAAAAAGATGTTGTTTGAAAATGCTCTTTCTGAATTAAACATTTAAATACACCAAAGAACACCTCCAAATTCTGAATGAATTATAAAATGAAGTTGGTGCTCATTATTGAAGAATGATCATTATTTCTAGAGATAAAAACAAACCAACAAAAACCACCTACTTCAGCAATTCTTGAGTTGTGTGAAAATTTCCAGCTTCTCTCTGAAACACATCCTGTTCTTTTCTGACAGGGTCTTCCTAGTCTCAGCCCACCTGGAACTCACTATGTAGTTTAAGTACTATGTAGACCAGGCAGGTCTCGATCTCACAGAAATCGCCTGCCTCTGGCTTCTGAGTGCTGGGATGAAGTGCCCAAGTACCAGGTATTGAAATATTTCCTTTTGATACTTGAATACAACTCTCTTTTTCAAGTGTGCCCCTTTATTCAATGTGACTACCAGAGATCACCCTATGTTGGGATTCAAAGGAAACCCTTTTCACTTTGGGCAAAGGCAGAGTGAACATTTCCAACTTGGCCCAGGAGCAGAAGTCCACAGGCTCTTGGAACTGCTATTGTTAAGAGGATAAGAAGGGTGTATGGGGTCTCCTCTCTGTTCCTAACAGAGTTCCTCATCCCTTGTAATTTCTAGTGATAGGTAAATTTTTGCCTTAATGATGACTCTCCATGGGCTCTGGGATGAGAGCTAGTCACCAGAAAAAACAAGAACTAGTTAAAAGTTTGGAATTTATAGCCCCACACTGCCATCCTCCAGGCAGTGGGCTGGAGATGGAGTTGGACTTCATCTTGTTTATGTGATGACACTTCCATGAAAATCCATGAACAGGTGGTTGGAGAATCTTCATGTTGCTGAATATGCAACAATCCTCAGAGAGCAGCATGGTCACACATAGAAGCCCCAGCCTCTTCCAACATACCCTGCCCTGTTCTTCCCTTCATGTAGATATCCATCTGTATCTTTTATAACAAATGTGAGTAAAGTGACCTGAGTTCAGGGAGCTGCCTCTGATTTTCTATTAACTAACAGAAAATTAATGCAATGTATTGTCCTGGTTTTGAGAGGCCCCAACTTAAGACTTTTGGGTCAGGAGCACAAGTCTGAGCCATTAATCTATGGCTCTTACACTAACTCCAGGTAGGCAGTGCCAGTGAATTAAAGTATATACACCCCCATCAGTGTTCATGGCACAATTGTTTGGTATGTGGTAGAGAAACTTTCACACAACTGGCTTACCAGATATCTTCTGTTTTGATGACTAGTCCAGAGAATGTCTGCTTGGTGCAGGAAGAAAGGAATAGAACCTGTTCCCCTACCTCTACCTTATCCTCACACTGGGAAATGGCCACCAGCAAACACAAGAAATGAATATGCACAGGGCCCTAAAACTACTATTGGAATGGACTCAAGAAAATTCTGCTGCAGTAGACCAGACCTTGCACTAGGGGATAGAAGAATCTCAATCACTCCTCAACCTCCTCTCTCTCTCTCTCTCTCTCTCTCTCTCTCTCTCTCTCTCCTCTTCTCTCCCTCTCTCTCTCCCTCTTCTTTCTCTCCTTCTTTCCCACTAGTAGATGTAGAGGAATATCAATAAAACCTATTCCAAGACTTAGAGACACATAACCTGCTAAAGTGGAAAGTAGAGACCTATGAAAACCTGTCCATCCTTAACACCAGCTTGAAAGACAAGATGGCAGACCTCTTTGTGGCTCAGGTGACAGAGGGTAGCACATTGAAAAATAAAACTCAGCACAGGGTGGCTTCAGTTCACCACTAGAGGAATTTGCAGCCTGTGGGCCACTAGTGGCGACTAAACCAACAAAGATGTCATGCCAGCTCAGTTGCAGACTAGACTGACATAAAAACTAAATCTGTTCTTTGCAAAACACTCTTAGAAAATGAAAGGACATAACTTTTTTAACATGACATAAATTTTTATGCTTACTTCACAAATATACTTTAGTTTTTAAAATTTGTTGATTTTTTTTTTGCGTGTGTGTGGTTTTATCACAAAGAACACTGTAATCCATCTTACTCAACTGTACACCCACTTCCCATATGGCACCCTCTCTCCTCCCACTAGAACCCTTATACTCTGTTATCTCTGCTACTGTCTGCTGTGATGTCATCACCTCCAGCCATTTCCCACTACTTATCCATCTGGTGAATCTAGTCAGCCTATCTAGAGGTCTTTGTTTTAGGAAGGTCAGCTGTTCCTCATCTAGCAGCAATCGGTTGTCAGTATTCCTTTAGATAAGACCGGGGTCTGCTGTTCATTTTCCCAGTTCTATGCTGGATTACTTCTGGGAGTCCCTTGGGCCACCCTGGCCAACAACTCAAAAGAAGGTATCTCCTATCTGGCATTGTTGTGTGTTATGTAGCCTTTAGCTATACATATGGACTCTTAAAAAATTATATTGGCCCCTTTAATCTTTGGTTATAATTAAGTTCCTTCTGGATATTTAAGGTCATACATTTGGCCCAGACAAACCATTTATTTTTACTCTTAATGCCATTTGAGGATCTGTTCCTCAGGGGTCACATGGGCTTGGAAGGAGCCCCTGGCTCCTTTTGTTGACAAGTTCAGCCTATGTGAAGATAAGTCAAAGGTCCTGTTTGATCATGGCTGGCTTCGCTTGGAAGCATGGAGGAAATGATTCCTCTGTGTTGACCCTCCTCTTTGTAGACTGGACACTGGTTCAAGTCCATCTCGTGGGGTCTTCTCGGCCTCCTTGATCAAGAGGACAGGTGACCCACCATAATTACAGGACTTTTTTGAGAGATGCTCATAGTCCCCTGAAACTAGTTGACATAGGAGGGCAAGGAGTAAAAACTGTCATTTATGTCCCTCTGACCAAATTATTATAGGCCTCAAAGTATGGCTGTTAAACATCCAAAAAATTTAGTTCCACCAGTCTGGTATTTTTAATTACTGTGTGCCATGTAGCTAAATCTTGGGCAAAGACCAAAGTTTCTCAGATAAACCTTGCCTAGACATATGTTTCTTGATCTGGTATGTATAATTTGTCAGTAGGTTATTGGTCTAATATGGTTCCTTCTGGTTTTTAAAACTAGCTAGGCATTATTTATCTCTCTCACATTGTCTAACCCCTCCATCATGGTTTCCCCAATTAAGGTGCCCCCATTTCCCCCCTTTCTCCCTTAATAATACACTACTCCTATGGTCCTACCTCTCTTCAGCTCCTTCTTTTCCTTTATCCTCTAGGTTCCTTGTATACCCTTCCCTCCCCCCCCTTAAACTACTTTATAGACATACACAGGCGCCAAGGATCCAAGTGCAACCGATTATGACTAGTAATAATCAGATACATACAGATCAGAGATGCATGTGTGAACATCTCAGTGTTATGAGCAAAAACGAGTCTTTCTGTAAGAAACAGTATATTTTAAAATGAAATCAAGATCTTTTTTAAAAGTTAAAAACTCATTCAGTTTTATGTCTTACAGGGCTTATACTGAGTTCAATATTGTATAACTGAATTAATTCAACAGTGAACCTAAAATTTTTGTAGCCACTTTTGAAAGAGATGTATCTTTGCTCTGGAAACTCTTAATGAGTATGTTAAAGCTGTAATGAATGCTTCTTCTAAAATTAAAAAAAAAAGAAAATGAAAGGACAAACCACAGACAGGGAGAAAATATTTGGTAACCATATATCTGATAAAGGATTTGGTTTCAGAATATTTAAAGAACTTACTGAACTGCACTAAGTAAAAGACAATGAAATCCAATAATAAAAACAGGTCAGAAATATGGACACTTCATCAGGAAAAATTATAAATGCCAATAAATATAATACCAAGAGGAAAATTAAAGTTCCTAGCGCAATGAAATACTATCCATTCACCCAAATGGATTAAATTAACAGTAGCTGGTGAGGATATGGAATCCTTGGAGTGCCTACATTGCTCATGAAAATGTGAAATAGTTTAACTGGTTTGGAAAATGTGAATTTTCTTAATATGTATCTAATATTCAAGCAGCCGTTCCATTTTTCAATCACTTCACCATGAAAATCCAAGGCATATATTCATGATAGCAATAAGCAAATAGTCAAAGAAGCTGTTTACATGTTACACAATGGAGTAACATATGACAGAGAATTTATATATGTGCCAATGAAATGAAGTTAGAAATGGTAGGAAATTCTTATAATGGAATATTATCCAACAATTGAAATGGAGGAAATCCCAATATAGGCAGCTGCATGATGAATCTGGGGAATTGGGACAAGGGAGACAAGTAAGATTCAAAAGGATTGATTACTACATTGTACAACCATAAAGCATTCTGGAAAAGACAAAGTATAACAACAAAGAATTCTAAGGCTCTCAGAGTCTGATGCAACAAAGATTCATCTACAAAGGGACACAGGAGGACTGCGGATCATGGCCACATTCTTTATCTTAATTATCATAGTAGTTTTTATGATTGCTACATTTAAGTTCAAAGATGGTGAATGTCATTAAGTGGAAACTACAGTTCTTTATCCAGCACTTGGATTAACCTGGATGTTGTGCATGAGCCCAGGGACAGGTAAGGTGGGAGCCCCTGTAGTGTTTTTAAAGATAATGGAGAAATGAGAGCTTATCGAACACTTTTCCATAAATTTAATAGTTCTGGTGTGGATGCATGCATCTTGCTCCATAATTTTTAAACTGATAACACAGGCTCATACTCACTTCTAGCTTACTCCAGTCACTCTTCTCTGTTCTCTACATGTATTGATTCAGTTATTTTTAGTGTCTTATGGGTTAAAAAAAAGAAACTAGACATTAGAAGATTAAGCCATAGGTTCAAAGCTACACTGATTGAAAAATGGTGGTTCAGGTTTTAGAAACCATATAGTCCTGCTCCACATTATTTTTTATATCTGGCTCTAAAATTCTTTATCTGAGATAAATTTTATGTTTTTGAAGGCTGTTAAATCAGAAGGAAGCCATGCTTGAAATTTCTTCTTGAATTATTTCCAAACAATGGCTATAAAAAAGAAAAGGCCAACCTTAGGATAATTTGTTGCTAGCAAATCTAGCCTTGAAAAAGTTCTTTGACAGAACTGTAAACACAAGAGAGGAAATATGGCAGAATAACTGACTCCTTAGACATTTCTTAATACTTTATTACTGAAAAATTTACAGCATCAACTGATGTGGTCCTCAGAATATGTAGAGGAAATATTTTGGATGATTACATTTAAAACGTGAATGGCAAGAAGTCCTACACGGAAGTAAGGCATCTACTTCTCACTCAGACAGGTGAGACATCAGTACCAGAAATGAATGATTATAATGCCAAGAATGGGTAAGAAGACTGCACAGAAGACACATGGAAAATGTGAGGGACACATGCCTTAAATCAACTTTTTCCATAAATTTAATTCATTCACACTGGTTTAAAAACTGAGATCTCCTAGAACTCCAGAGACAGAGACAGATGGATCTCTGAGAGTTCCAGGCCAGCCTGGTCTACACAGTGAGTTCCAGGCCAGCTGGGACAATAGGGAGACCCTGTCTCAAAAGGACCAGAAAATAAAAATAAAATAAAATAAATAATAAAAACTGAGATCAGCAGAAAGGAATTTCAAAAAAATCTATTCCAAACTATGTTATCTACAAGAAAATCTCTCAGAATATAACATAGGTGTAAAGACTAGACATGAAAGAATGAAAAAGATTAAGAAAGGCATGTCTGTTGGTGCCAGATGAAGTAGATTTCACAGGAAAGCAGCTCATCAGAGATAAAAATAAATATTACATGCAGGTAAAAGGATCATGCTACCAGCAAGACAAAGAAAAAGGTGTGTATGTGATGAAAAATGTTGAGATTCATTGGAATAGATCATATTATTAATTAAATGTAAATATCAGTGCAGAGTGGTATTTCAGTACTTTCACTGTGAGTGTAACAATATGACAGTAGGTGATAAGTACAAGTAAATCATCTCTCATTCTGTGGGAGATCTTTCATGATAATACTTTTTTTCTTTTTTCCTTTTTTTCATTACAGCTTTTTATTCTTTAAACATTCCATACATTTACAGAGTGTATGCTAATCATATCATCCAACACTACCTCTTTCCAGCCTCACCAGGTGCCCCAACCCTGGTTCTCTCTCAGCTTCATGTTCTCTTTTCATTTTATTTATTCATTTATTTATTTGCTTATCTATTTTGTTTTCGCTATTAATAACCCCCTGAGCCACTGAGTGCTGTCTATATGCACATGGATGCGTAGCCATCCACTGAGGATGCGCAACCTACAAGCAGCCACATTGCCAATAGAAAAAGGTGGGGCCTTGGGGGCTGCTCCCTATCCATACTGGAATTTTGACTGGCTTGATCTTGTGCAGGTCTTGAGCAGATCACCACAGCTGTTGTGAGTTGATGCCTGAAACAGCAATGCCATGTCCAGACATCAGCATTTCATAGCTCTCCTCCCCATCTGCCAGCTCTTGCAATCTTTCCATGAATGTCTTTTCATTCTCAGCAGCATACATAGTACCTTCTCATGCTGTATAAGCCAACCAGCAGGGAGAGTTTCCTGCACAGTTCAAAGTTGGTTTCTCTATGTCCTGTATCCAAAATGAGTGATGTCTTCAGTAATTAAGGTCATTCTGTCTTGTTATCGTGGACAACCAAGAGCAGTGGCAATAGCTTGTGTTGTCTTTGGTGCCTCTGAGCCTTTTTGACCAATAACTCATAGGGAGGTAACCTGTACCTGGTAATGATATTTTCACTAATTCACCCAATAGTTGTAAATTGAGGTGCAATGAACATGGGTGTACAAGTATCATTGTGGAAGGGGATAAAGTCATTTGCATATATGCCCAGGAGTGGCATAACTGGGTCAGATGGTAGTTCTATTACTGTTTTTTTTGAGAAACTTCCAGAGTGATTTCAACAGTTGCTGCACTGTTTACATTCCCATAACAGTGTGTAAGAGTTCCTTTTTGCCACACCTGTACCAGCATTTGTTGTCATTTATATTCCTGATGACTGGGGTAAGGTGGACTTTTGAAAGAGTGTCTGTGTGTGTGTGTGTGTGTGTGTGTGTGTGTGCATGTGTGTGTATGTGTGTATTACAAACTAGTGGATTTCCATTTCCTTAAGGCTTCTTAATGAATCCTTAGTTTTGACTAATCTACCCCCTACCCTGTCCTTTCCCCAAGCCTAATGTCCCTAGTCCTACTTAAATGTTTTGCTCCAAATATACCCTTCTCCTTTCATGTCACCAGTATTCTATTATCCCTTCTAATTGATTTTTTTCCTTGGACTGGAAGATCATAGTTTTCCATACAGTTTTTCATTTTGGTTAAAATAAGCCTTCCATCATCACTTATTTCCCTATCCGCCTACGTGGTTGACCTTTCTGCTCCAAGTATTCACCCTTTCCATTTTCATTTGACCTGTGTTTCACTACTCCCGTTTGTATGTTGTCCCACCCCCAGTGGCCCATTTCTAGTTTCCAGGCTTCTACAAATGCTCCAGGTTAAACATACAAAACAGAAGATTCCAAGCTACAATTCAGTATTGAAATGAACACGCGGACATTTGTCTTTTGTGGCCTGGATTACATCACTCATAATTTTTTTTTCTAGTTCCATCCATTTACCTGCAGATTTCATGATTTCACTTTTCTTAACAGCTGAATATAAATGTGCCACATTTTCATTATCCACTCATCAGTGTGTGAATATCTCCACTGAATCCATTTCCAATGACTATTGTAAATTGAGCTGCAATGAACATAGGTGTACAAGTATCATTGTAGAAGAGGGTAAAATCCTTTGCATATATGCCCAGGGGTGGTATAACTGGGTCAGATGATAGTTTTATTACTAGCTTTTTGAGAAACCTCCAAAATTTACATTCCCACAACAGTGCTTAAGAGTTCCCTTTTGCCACACCTGTGCTAACAGCTGTCGTTTGTATTCCTGATGGTCATTCTGACTGGGGTGGGATGGAATCTTAAAGTAGTCTCAATCTACATTTCTCTGATACCTAAGGATGCCACATACTTTTTAAAGTGTTTACTAGCTCTTTGTAGTTCTTATTTTCAAGAATTTGTTTATTCAAGATTTTTAATTGGGTTCCTTGTTGTCTTGATTTTTAGTTTTGTAAGTTTTTGTATATTCTAGACAGTATTGCTCTGTCAGATGTATAGTTGGCAAAGATTTTTTACTATTCTTTTGGTTGCCTCTTACTTGACTTGACGGGCAATTTTTAATTTCATGAAGTCCCATTTGTCAATTGTTGGTCTTAGTTCCTGTGCCAAGGAAGTCCTGTTCAGAAATTGCACTCCTGTGACTTTTAAGTTGAAGTATATGCCCTGTTTTATGCTCAGACAGATATTTTAGGCCTCTATAGATATATAATAATAAATAATTTTAAACAGTGGTTCACAAACTTTAGTGTACAGCTGTAACCTGGAAGGCCTGGTAAAATACCATAGATTCCGAGTCACTGGGTATATCAGTCAGGGTTCTTCAGAGAAGAAATGGAACCCAAAGAATATATACATGTTATAAAATGATATTCTGCAGATTGTCTTCACTGAGGGGTGCTAGATGGTCTCACAATGGTTGGTGGCTTGTGGAGAGGCAGAGAGCCTTATCTCTGTTCAATCCACATGCTGTGAGCCTCAGCAGCCCCAATCCAGAACTGAAGGCCTGGAAGATCCATGGAAAGTCACTGATACTGAGTTCATGTTAAAAGGCCAAAGCAGCTGGACTCTGATGTCAGCAGGTGATAGCGGCAGCACCATCAGCAGCAGTAGATACATATGTTCAGGAAGAAGCAAAGGCAAGAAAGCAACACTGCTTTCTCCTCGGAATATTGGATGGTCCACCCACTTTCAAGGTGGGACTTTTCCCCGTCCCAGTTAATCTTGTCTGGGAACATTCTCAGATACACTCTGGGTCTTACTAAATCCAGTAAAGTTGACAATGGAGATGAACCACTACAATAAATCTAAATGGATCTTGATAATTTATATCTCCCACAATTTCCCAAGGGAAAACCACTGCCTTGCTACATCATCAAGTTGTACTTGGGCATAGCTTCCATTTCAATTTTAATTCATCACCAAATATAAGAGTTTCCTGTATCTCAGCATTTTGGCCAAAAAAAAAAAAAAATGATGCTGGGGCTGGAGAGATGGCTCAGCAGTTAAGAACACTGGTTGTTCTTGCAGAAGACTCGGGATTGAATCCCAGCACCCACATGGCAGCTAACAACTGTCAGTAACTCCAGTCCCAGGGGATCCAACAGCCTCTTCTGGCCTCCGCAGGCATTGCACAACACAGGTGCACTTACCTACATGCAAGCAATACATGCATGCACATAAAAGAAAAATAATAAAATTTTTTTTGAAGACCCAAATATGAGTAATTGCAATTTTAGCCACCTGATATTTGACAAGGGCCAAGAACATTAACTGGAGGAAAGACAGCATGTTTAGCAAATGGTGCTGGCAAAACTGGATCTCCACTTGTAGAAGAATGAAACTC
>NW_008351958.1:5689131-5694032 GCF_000622305.1 Nannospalax galili | reverse complement strand
AATCACTATGCCAAAAAATCTGAATTACTGTAACATTTTGTATATTGTTAAAACTGTAACTTTAATTGTAAAAAAAAAATTTTAAATAAAAAAAAATGTTTCCCAATTGCAAAAAAAAATGATGCTGCCTAACAATGGACTATTTCATCCATAGTGTGCTAACAAGTATATATTATTGGGCATAACTGGATTACCTGAGAGGGGTTGGATATATTGGGTAATACTGGGCATATTCAAATAATATTACAATGGACTAAGCTCTGGACTAGAGAGATTTCTCAGTGGTTGGGGACACTTGTTGTTCTTGCTGACAACCTGGGTTCAGTTCCCAAAACTCACATAGAAGCTCACAACAGCCTGTAACTCCAGTTCCAGGGGCTCCAACAACCTCATTTGGTCTTGGCAGACACCAGGCATACATGTAGCATGCATATATACCTACAGGAGAGCACTCATACACAGGAAGAATAAATAAGTAAATTAAATCGAAAGCTAAACTCTAATGTCCAAAATGGAAATGAGATCAACTTATTCTTCACAATAAAACATATGGCAATATGCAACGAAGCTTCACTCTAGATCAAGGAATATAGCTCCAGAAATGTATATAATCAAAGTCCTAGCAACAGTGTATTCTGCTTTCTGTTACTAACCTAATTACTTTGAACCATTAGCTAAAATTTTAGTGGTGTCATTGTCACATATTTCTCAATGTGCCACTGAAACTCAATGAAAGTTATTCTGGTAGGTGGGAAACAGTGAGCAGAATCAGCATATGTAAACTGCCCAGCATGGTGGCGCACACCTGTAGTCCCAGCACTTGGGAGGCAGAGACAGGCGGATCTCTGCGAGTTCAAGGCCAGCCTGGTATACATAGTGAGTTCAAGAGACCCTCACCATAGTGAGTTCAGGGGAGACCCTGCTTCAAAAAGACAAAAAAAAAAGCAACTATAGTCAAAAGTGAAAAAACAAATGCATGGTTTTTAATAAGTGCAACACTAAGGATAATTTAAATGTTGATATTTTCCGATACTCACATACATGTATAAGACATTGCCAAAAACATAAACATGAAGTGGAGACAACTTTATGTAGAACAATATCTGAAACTAGTTCTGTTTGTAACTTCAGTTTCCCGGTCTGTCCTTGTTTCAGCTGATGCATGATTGATCCCTTGCAAGTCCCTCCAAATAGTCCTTTGTTCTAGTTTACTTTTATTTTAACATACAATTTTTCAATGTCTTACTGTTTTTATTTTTTTTACGCAACAAATCCAGCAGAACTTTGTTTTAATGTGATAATTTTGTAGCCTAGAGACAGGAAATATGGGACAAGAAATAAAGCATCTTAAGTTTTGATTTTTGGTGACCTGATCTGATATTAGAAATACCAATTTGAGGTAGGATTATCAAGTCATTTGTATGCAGTCATTTATATGCATGCAATTCTAAAGTCTTGGATGCAGTTTTGCACAATGACTTCTATACCAGGAAATACATATTCCTTGATATGGTATATTTATTTTCCAATTTTCTTCCACATGGTGGTACAGTGATGACATCCCAGGATTATAACATAGTCTTTATCACAACTCTGATTTTGATCTAAAATTACTCTCCTGACAGTGTGAGGTATTTTTTGAAAGAGCTCTCCAGTGGAGTATTTTCCCTGTTCATCCAAATGTCTGTCTTGCTAGACTGCTGGCTCCTCAATGGTGAGCACAACGTCTAAGTCACACCTAGAGTTCCCACGTCGTTCCTTGAGGCAGAGTCAGTGTTGCAGGCACATCTGTTAATCTGAACTGATGGGAGTGAGTAATAACAGCGAGGCAATAGCTGCTACTGCCATCCGCAGCATCCCATAGTTGTTCAGCCTAATGCTGTACCTCTTGTTCCCGTCACAGATCATTGAGATCAAGAGAAGGAAAGTGAAGTTTAATACATTTACTCTGGTCTTTATTTTCATTTCAAGTCCCTTAGCTCCTTTATACACTTTCATGTTAAGCAAGCAGAATAATTGAAAGATGGCACTGATAAATGGTGCCAGTAAGATTTACTCTCTCACCTTTAGAGAGCCTGGCAACCTGCAGCTGTCACAAGGGCTTAGACAACCTCTCTGTTGTTCTTGGTTCTGAGTCCAATGTGTTGAATGTCCTTGAGCGATCTCCTTAACCTCTCCACTGGCTTGCTCCTTCTGTGCTATAAAAGGTGCTTGTGAGCACTCAGCATGAGACCCGGGGGAATCCTTACCTGAAAGGCAGTACAGAAGGGTTCTTATCCACGTATTTTTGAAAGTAGAGGGCTTGGATATAGGCAAAAAGAAAGGCACCCTTCCAGGAGATTAAATCTAAAGAGCAATGAAAACTCTAAATAAGACTGGGTGATAAATTATAACATTTATTTAGTTTTTCAGTATTACTGGTGAGTTTATTGGCCTGAAATAACATAGATCAGTTCAAAACAAGATGACTTTTTTTCCAGTCATGTAAGGCAGTTCAACCTGTGTAGCCAACCTGCAAGCTAACAAAATATGCTTTGTACATCAGCATGAAGCCTACCTTCGTGTTTATACAGCTATGTACAGTAAACTTACTCAAACCAATTTCTCTTAAGTATGAAAGATTGCTGAAATTTACTCCAAAGTAGTTATGAACATTTAGTTATCCAGACAATTGAATCCATAAGATCTACTTTGACAAGATACAAGAAATGAGCAGGGCAAAATGACAAGGGTTTCAACTATAAACTAGGGAAATTCTTTATAAATGTTATAAAATCAATGGCTGTGGGATTTGTAAGAACTTTTTACTATATCAAAGTTTTAAAATTTAATATTTGAGTATTACTTATAAAACAATCTTGCAGTTATAGGTAGTCTGTTAATTCCAGCAACCCGTTTTATATTGTCACATGAATGAAGAAGTATGTCTAAAATAAATTATATAATTAAAACTCAAAAAGAAAGGATTTTTGCAAGCACAGTAGTTATCACAATAACTAAGCAATGCAAGTGATAATATGAATTACTTATAAAATAATAATAAATAATACTTTCATATTCCCTGTGTTTCCCTTAGTAGGTTTGATTGGATTAGCTGTAACTTTATTTTTGTATAGTCAGCATTCTAAAATAAAACTACACATATAAGAGAAATAGTATTTGTTATGATACAATTGCATTTGTGAATAATAAAAAAGACCACAGAACCACAGAATTAATATAGGTCACCATAACCATCTTTTGTCCAAATCAATTCTATAAAGTTTTGGGTTCATTTTAACCAAAGATTTAGGAAGCTTAAAATGCTATATTTTCAAAGAGACAAAGCTTGCTAGTTCATTTGAGAAACGTAACAAAAGATAATTTATAAATGTCATGTGTTCATTTTTGAGAATGCACTAAAACTTGATGAAAAGATCTATGACTTTTGCAACAAATATCTAGCCCTTATCCTTATTTAACATCCTTTTTTACACAATTTATCTTATTTAGACCTGTAATTATCTTGCCTAGGCTACTGAAAATACCCTTCCCCATTTCTTCTGATAGTAATAAGCACCCTTGAAAATATTATCTACAGATAGTAAATAGGGACAGATAGCAAATATTTTTTAAAATATCTAAATTATACCATGTTCTTTATTAAGCAATTTCATACTTTATTTTTCTCATAAACAACACTGGGAGTGGAATCATCGGCTTAGAATAGAAAAGTGCTTTGTCCAAAACAGCAGAACCAAGAAGTATCAGGGCTAGGATTCAAATCTATTTATCTGAGATTGAAAATAATTTTTTCCAGTTAGAGTTATGATTGTTGATCCATAGATTAGTATTTTCTGTTGTAAGATTCATTTGGGTATGCCAACTGAATCCATAATTTCTAAAGAACTGATTGATTTTATTAAAGATTTTTGAAAGATGGGGCAATTTTCTATTTTAATTATGTTTTTAAATGTATAAAATTGGCCTTACCTCAGTCCAGGATTATTTTGGATGAAAGAAGACAATCGTCTATTGGAGCAAAAGAGCTGCAACCAATGCCACATTTACATCAGCTTGGGTGGGTTAAACACTCACCAGGAACCTACTGTATTTGATTTTGCTTTGAAGACACAGTAATAACTCAGAGCCACCTTCAGAGAGTTGAGCATGGGGTATAATATAAATAATATGGAATTAACCTCACTGGATTCATTCCTGATTGTCACAGCTAACAAATTATTGATCCTGAGAATTATTTATCAAAGGTACAGTTAAGTCCCCCAAAAAGTCATCATTCAAAATTTAGTGATGTAAACAGCATGATTTACTCTAGTCTTAGTAGACTTTCTTGCCAGCCCAAGGTCTGAGCCAATCATAATAAGCAATAGTGACCTCATGCCAAGATGCTGGAGTACAAAACTGTCGCTATTACAAGGTTTCCATTCTATAATTTCATATTAAGTTGCTTTGCTTCTTTCCTCTTGTAAACAGATGATTTATTTTCACATATGAGGTATATTAAGTTTAGTGATTGAGCTGGATAAGCACTTGGCTTATATTGTATGACTGTTTATATTCTGAATATAGACAAGTTAAAGACCTGAGTGCTCTTTTGAAAGACTGATTAAGTTTCTTACCTAAAAAGAAGTGCCATTGACACAGTGTAGTCTAAGACTTGGCCTAACCTTTTCACCAGCTCACAAGAGTCTTTCTCATTCCAAACACAGCAACATTAAGCATAAACATGTAGCAGGAAAATGTGTCCATCAATAATAACTGTTTTTTATTAAATTTCAAATTTTGTTGGGAATTATTCTATAAGAATAACATTGTAACTGGAAAATATAGAAATAAAATATTAGCTTCTTTAAATTCTATTTCTGCTAGTAATTTTGTCTTAAGAAGATTACAACTAAGCT
>NW_008351958.1:5636015-5688980 GCF_000622305.1 Nannospalax galili | reverse complement strand
TAGCTTTAAAAATTTTATAGTTTTTCCAAAATTTGACAATATTTATTAGGTAGTCCCATCCATTGATCTATTTATTGATTAATCAATCTACCTATCTGTACATATACACATACAACAGTCTAACAATAAATTATTTAGATAATAGAATTTTAATTTCTTCATTTTTGATGTCATGCTAACCATCAAGATATACAATGAAAAATAACCCATCCAAGCATCAACTAAATATGTAAAGATCAAATAAATAAACCTAAAGTTTCTTGTTGAATATAAAATGCAAATAAATAAGACTGAACACCACTCCCAGGCTTGTACACAAAGGATGCTGCATCCCACGAAGAAGACATTTCTATGTCCATGTTCATTGCTGCTCTAGCCACAATAATAAGAAAATGGAATCAGCCTAGATGTCATCAACAAGTGAACAGATAATGAAAATGTGACATATATATATATATAGAGAGAGAGAGAGGGGGGGGAGAGGGAGAGAGGGAGGGAGGAAGAGAGAGAGAGAGAGAGAGAACAAGAGAGAGCAGATTTTTATTCAACCAGAAAGAAAAATGAAATTGTGTAACACTCAGGAAAATGGGTAGAGCTGGAACACATTATAGTAAACAAAACAATTCAAGCTCAGGAAAGCAAATACTGTATGTTCTCTCCTATATTCAGATCCTAGTCTCCAACTGTTAAATGAGTTTCCAGTTGGGAATAAATTTAAAAAAGAAAATCCAAGAATCTATAAAGGGGTCATGTGACTGGAGAAAACGAGGTTTTGATGGAGTAGGATGAAGAAGACAATAAAGCAAAGTGGAAGGGTGACGACTAAGGCCAAGGGTACAGTGCGGGAAAAGGCAGGGAAAGAAGATAGGAAGGAGCTGGGGGGAGCAGGGGAGAATCATCCAAAATGAAATGTTTATGTAAACCTTATATGGAAACTGTTATACAGTTAGCTGATTTTAAAAAATACAAATAAGTAAGACTGAGTGATTCTGAAGAATGCTTTTAGGTGAAATTTATAGAATGGACTTTGATCGACTGTAATGTATACCATTTTAGTTTTAAGAATTTGTGTGTTTTCTAAACATTAATTCATGTTGTATTATAGTGAATGAATGCTCAAAATTTTAAATTTCCAACACTTCAGTCACAGAATGTTTCAAACTATATAAAATAATGCTTTCTTTTAAAATACTGTTTTCCTTACACTTATTTTTACACATATTTCCTTTCCATAAAAAAGAACAGGCAAGTTGAAATTCTTTTATCATATATTCCAGAAAGAAATATTCTTGTGTGGTTAGTAATCTAAACTCAAATTTCAAAGTTTGGTTCTGAAGCAAATATTTTAATATTACTGTTAATTTGCTCCCAAATAGGACCCCCCCCAAAACTGTATATTGCTTAATTTTATTCATGTGATGGGAAAAATGTTTACAACTGGATTCATTTTAATTAAGTTCAACATATACTTATTGAGGAGATACTAGGCACCAAGCATGATGCTAGTCACTGGAGTGTGAAGCATCCATCATCTCTGACACTGAAAAGTGACGAGTGGTAGGAACAAGTTTAAGGTTCAGAACAGTTTCAGGTTTTGTTATATTATCTTACTATATTAAGAAATAGTGTGTGTTCCAGAATGTTTTCATTTTAAGATGCATGAGGAGAAATGTTTAAGCAGAAACTTCCAAATGAAATGATTAATTATGTATTTTATACAAATATTTATTTTTTCCCAACAACCCAAGTAAGAGAGTAAAAATAAAATGTAGAGTGAAAAAGATCATGCTATTAAATTATTTTTGTCACTTGAATGAGTATAAAACTTCAAAAGTTTATTCTGTTTTAAAATTATAGAGAGTTTACAAGTGTTATATCTTTAATTTCCCTAAATATTTCATAAATAAACAAAATAAGACCTGTGAGTTAAATGTAAATAGTATATGAAATTTATTTTCAGTATGGGTATATGAAAGGGATGGAATTACATGACATTTAAAAAACTGGTGAGGGCTGGAGCGGGGTTAAGAACACTAGCTGTTCTTGCACAAGACCTGGGTTCGAATCCCAGCACCCACATGGCAGCTAACAAACTGTTACTGCAGTTCCAGGGGATCCAACACCCTCTTCTGACCTCTGAGGGCTTTGTACAACACAGGTGCACTTACATGCAAGCAATACACTCATACACATAAAATGAAAATAATAAAATACTTTTTAAAATAAAGTAAAAAAACTACTGAAAACAATCTGATGGAAGGTAAGGATCATGTTCAGTAAAGTTCTGCGTACTGCCTGGGCTCACTGACTCTTCCAGCTCTGTCCACAAACTCCTATGGATTACAAACCCTTCAGACATTTACAATAGAGCATTCACTACAAAAGAAGCCATATTGAGATTATGTATAACCACAGCCAGAATGGCGATCATCAAGAAAATTAATGAAATGCTCATTTGCTGCTGATGGGATTGCAAACAGGTGGATATCAGAGTGGAGAACTAGTTAAAAATCGAAAATTTTTACACATGATCCTGGTATACTCATTGGCACATAACCAAAGACTCATCCTATCATAGAGATCCTTGTGCAGCCACTTTTGTTGCTGCTCTTTTCACAATATCTAAGAAATCAAAACAACCTAAATGTCCCTCAACTAGTGAATGGGTAAGAAAAATGTGGCACATTTACACAATGGAGTTCTACTCAGCAGCAAAGAAAAAATGAAATCATGAAATATGCAGGTAAATGGATGGAAGTAGAATCTGTCATACTAAGTAAAGTAACACAGGCACAGAAAAAATAAGCAACATATGTTCTCTCTCATTGTGGATCTTAACTCCAAATCCTTAGATATGAGTATATATCCTGATGTAACTGCAGGATCCAGGAAAATGGAAAGGAACCATAAGGGTGAAAGGAAAGAAGGACCTTGAGAGAGGGGGGCATAGTAGGAGACAGGTGTTACCAATGGGAAATGAGGAAAAAGGAGTACTTTAATGGGGAGGAAGTATGGAAGGTTGTATGGAGGATTGAGGGGGAGATAAATAACACTTAGATGGTATTAAAAGCCAGGGGAAATACATTACTTCAAAGTCCTACTGAAAAATACACACAGTACATATATACAGATATTTTGTGCATGTGTGTGTGTGTATATATATATATATATAATGCATATGTATAGCTGAAGATTATATAACAAAAAGCATAGCACCAGACAAGAGAAAACTCATTTCCAGTTGTTGGTCAGGGTAGTCCAAGAGACTCCCATAATAACACAGGCTATTTCCACAGCCCTTGATTGCCTCCCAGAATTGAAGTTATGACCCTTTTGCTGAAGACAAGCCACACTTTGGACACAGGATTTGTACCAATTGAGCTGTACCTGACTTGAAAAATTCCTCCCTGAAGACTAGCTTTCATGGTATCAGAGAATACTATACAAGATACCAAGGGAGAAAACCAATCAGTGGTCTGAACGAGCTGCAAAGCCTAATAAGCAACAATGACTGGCCCAACAAACTATTACTATTGGTGTAGTAGTGGCACTTCTATCTTAGAAGTAATTAACAGTGCTCTAATTATAATTAAGGCCTGCTCAGTGGGAGGAAACTTATGCTTGGTATTGTAAACATAGCCAAATACACATGGTTGGAGATATCATAGATCCTAGAGAAAGCCTATTTTGTCACATCCCTAGACCAACATCATTTCTTATTTTATTCTAAATATGCATCCTCATATTTATGAACAAGTATACCTCTTACCACTCACTAAAGAAGCTTCTTTTTGCAGCAGATGGAGAACATCACAGTTACATAACTGATCAAATGCAGAGAATAATTGTGAGATGCTTTAGCCCTAAGTGACACATTTTCAATACAATCTCTACACTTGAGATGAATGCATCTTTCAGTTCTCACCAGGCACGGTTTCTTATGGAGAAGATGATGATTAACAGAGAAGCCCACAATCGGGCAATGTGCAGAGTGCTCATGCTTGAATTAGGCACCTTTTTCAAACATCAGCCTCTCAAGGCTCTGGGATCATTGTAGAAGAGGGGGCAGAAAGATTGTAAGAGCCAGAGGTGATGGATGACCATAAGGAAACAGAGTTCTCCAGACAGCTAGTCACTTAAACATATGAACTCACAGCAATGGTGAGAGCATTCACAAGTCTTTTGCAAGCTCAAACCAGACAAAATCCCAGCATAGACATGAGGACGTAAGAATTCCCAACCTAATCTAAGGAACTTTTGACAACTGATGGCTGCTGGGAAGGAAGTCACAATTTCTTACAGGGATGAGACTCATGGTAGACTGACAAAGCTCCAGTGACTGGGCCACAGTGAGGGACATAGGGGGACACAAATCAGACTCTATAGACCGTATTGTAGTGGAGTACATAGAATTGGGGAGGGCAGTGGTGGGAAGGTGCAGATAGGGGAGGGGATCTAAAAACCATCAAATTTTATAGTATGATAATTGAAAAAATTAAATAAAAATTAAATAAAAAGAAAAGAAATTGTGACTAATAATGACAAGAATGTAACAGGAAAGGGATCCATGTATGCTGCCGTGGAGACTTTAAACCTATGAAGTTACTATGTACATCAGTGTGGAGGTATACTAATTACTTTTCTCATTATTGTGGCAAAATACCTCACAGTGCAACATTAGGAAGGATTTATTTTGACTCATAGTTCAGGGGAAGCCCATTATGGCAGGGAAAAGGTTATAGCTTTGGTGTCGGGTGTAGGAAGCAGCTAATTGCATCTTGGCAACGGTATAAAGCAGGGAGCTTGGGTCTGAAGTGGGGCTGAGCTGTAACAATTAATGCCTTCCCCTTCCTCCCTCAGGCTGTCCACATCCTCCAGCTGCTCCCTAAGATTCCACAATCTTACAAAAGAGTGCTACCAGCTAGTTATCACATGTTCAAGTCCATGAATCGATGAGAGATATTTCACTCCCAAACTCAATATTCCAACCCTTGAACCCATAGGTTCATGGCCATCTCATTATGCAAAATTCATTGAGTGCAACTTCAGCGATGACTACAAGTCCTGCTGACAGCCCAAGATGTAGCTGGACCCACTCCAAGATATAGGCAGGCCCCCTTTGGAACATAGCTGTGTTGTCTCTGATTTTCTCCATGGATAAACCTGGAAAAACATTTCCTTGGCAGCCCTGCTCAAGCAAGGGGCGTCAAGACTTTATATTCTCTAGAACTCTCTTTCAGGCAGTCTACTTTCAAATGAGTTTGCATTTTTGGAGCCTTCAGTGGATAGTGCCTTGCCTGCAAGGCACTATTCCCATTATCTCATTGCAGAATGCAGGGTTTCTCTTTGATTACCCTAATCTTTTTAAGAATTATGGTTGCTTGTCAGCAACTGTATTGTCTGCAACTTTGAAAATCACTTGTTCTCTTTTCCTTGTCAAATTGTATGGGTTTTTTCCCCAATTTTATGCTCCACTTTCTCCTCGCTCATTCACTATTAATCTGGCTAAGGGCAATAATCATGACACAGCCTAAATGATATGCTGTATTGAAATTTCCTCATAAATTTGTTTACTACTTTGAGCTCATTTCACTGAAATTCTGAATAGATTCTTGGCCAGAATACAATATGAATGGCCTCTAACTGCCTTCCTTGCTGCTCAGAAACCATGTGAGCAGTCTTTCTTGTACACATTTCAATATCTGGCCTTCTGTACTCTTATCCAGAAAGGCCCATTAAGCTCTGCTTACAGCAGGGCATCTTTAGCCTGTAGTTCTAAACTCTTTCATATTCCTCCTGCAAACTTATTGTGAAGACCTCTGAAAAAAATTGTTAGGTTTACCATCACAAAAGCTCTACTCCTTGATACCAGTTTTCTGTTCTAGGCAATTTTCTCATCATTATCATGAAGTACTTAACAAAATGTACCTTAAGGGATAGATGATTTATTCCGGTTTGTAGTTCAGGGCATGCTGTGTGTTATGGTGAGGAAGGTATGACAACAAGAGGAGCTTGAGCTGTGATGGCAGGAGCAGTGGATGGCTGGTTACATCATGGCAACATCCAGGAGGCAAAGAGCCCAGGGAGAAGTTAGGCTAGGCTCTAACCCTCAGTTCCGGTCCCTTGGTGGCCTACATCCTCCAGCTAGTCCCTGTCTCCTAAAGGTGGCCTTCCAAACACCACCAACAACTAGAGACCAAGTACTAAAACATATGAGCCTGAGTGGAACATTTCACATTCAAACTATAACTGGAATATCCTTAAAAATGATAATGACACTATCTATGTCCTAGCTATACCACTTTTAGGTTATACCCAAAGGATTCTAAGTTCACATATGACATAGATGCTTACATATACATGTTTATTGAAGTACTATTAATCGTACTCAACCAGCCCGCATGTCCATCAACAGATGAAGAGCAAAGAAGATATGCTCTAAGTATGCACAATGGAATTTTATTCAGGTAGAAAGATAATAAATTATGTCATCTACAGAAAAATGAATGGAATTGGAGAACACTGTATGGTATGAATAAGTAATATGCAAAAAGACAAATATGTTTTCTGTCATATGAAAGGACTCATATATATGACACATATGCACACAGATACATATACATGCATTACATGAAAGAGGGAGGGGGCGTAAGTGGGAGAAGTCTGAAGTCTAAACAGAGGAGAATGGGAGACCAGAGTGAATAGCAGGAGGAAAAGAAAGGCAACTATTGCATGCTTTCTTTCATGTGGTATCATGATATAAATATATTCATTTCTGTGTATGTATGTTCATATGTGTTTATATGTACATAGATAAACATGAAAGTAAAGGAAGACTGTGAGGAAGGAGACCAATGAAGGAGATAAAGGGTATATTACAGAGCAAATATAAACAAATCACAATGATATATATGTGTAAAACTACCAAAAGGGAACCCATTCCTTTTAAGCTAACTATAATAATTTATAAAGCCTCCCAGCATTTACCTTGCCATATAACTACTGATATTTTTGAAAATGCTTTCTATATTCTCATTTCAATGTCATCATGGGTATCTTTTCCTACTTTGTTACTGACGTGTTGCTACCTTTGTGATCTTGAGTAATAATAGCTGTCTACCTCAGGAAGGCTTGCCCGCCACACCAACATCTCAAGACCATGTTCTGCAGCTTTGCTCTCTCATCTCACTCCTTTGCTCCTCAGAATCAGCATCCAGCCCAACCAAACTGCTTTGACATTTCCTAACAGTGGTTAACACTGCAGTCTTCACAGTATTCCAGGAGATTACAGTGGTCAGGGTGACAAGCTGATTAGAAAAGGAATAAACTAGAAAGGAGACTATTTGCAGCTCTACTTCCTCTATCAAACTGAAAGACAATGAGAGTTTGAAACAGGATATCTTTTGACTGAAAGTTGTTAGGTCTGTTTCTTCTGCCTACTACCAGGCTTGTTTGCTGATTTCCACCGTCCTTGTACCTTTTTGGTACACTAGATTGAAGGTCTTAATGTAACACAGCTTCCAAACTTGAGTTTGATTTCCATCATTTTGTACAATTTTCACATAGTTTGCTAGTGATCTTGGTTTATCTCCTTTCTTTCTATTCAGTATGAATTTCCTTGGAAGATTTTGATTGCCAGTTACCTATAACTATGATGGAATAAACAACATTAAATATGATCATACTAGAATTTTACATGAAAAGAACTTATGACCAGTATATAAATATGCATATATATGCATATATATAAATATGCATATATATACATATGTTTTAAATGATAGTACCTATGTGGTAGATTTTGATGCCATACATTTTATCTGCTTGGGATGCCTGGTCATTCTACTTTTACTGAGAATAATAACCCCTTTCATTTGGAGAATTTCAGAATCATTAAATAAAGAGAAAACAAGTATTCTTTCTGAGGTTTGAATGATGCTTTTTCTAAATAGTCCATACAGTATGCATGGACCTGTCAGCCACAATAGTACACCCTCCATCTCCCAGAAGCCATGTGAGTATAAAGGTGGCCAACGAATCCCCAATAACGTTTATCCAGCTCAGAGATACTCTTGGAGTCACGCTTTTCCACTTGGTAATGACTGAGAACTTTTCTTTTAGGTATCACAGGGGAAGACTCTCTTTGAAAATATGCTGGAATGAATAAGCCCAGGGTTCCTCATTGACATTTCACCCAGCTGTAAGATGCTCAGAAGAAATCAGAGAAATTTTCAGAGTTTCACAGACAAGTAAATATTAGATACAGATAGAAGAAACAAAGGATCATTTGAGCCTGTAGATTCAATGCTGATAAGCATACAATTTGAAGCAAAATATCTTGGTTTCAATTTTAGTAGAATCCAATAAATATCTGTATGTGCAGAACTGTTATATGTTTGTGTGAGGAAGACTGCAATTAAACTGGTTCCAACAGTCTGGTGCCTGTATACCACCTCCACCCCCACAGGAACATTTCCTTTCCAAGCTTGAAGCCAAGTCACAAACTCAAGTGGAGACTTATGAGCCACCCATCCTGAGAAGACTGCTCACATAGTCTGTATCTGGGACACTAACTACTCCTATAGTCATTAATTTCTCCAACCACGGGGCTCAGTAGCCTCCTGGATTTGGAAGAAGTTCATGTGTTCCCAGTCCATGTTCCCTTTCCACTTCTCATAATCCACAGAAAAAACATCTAAACAGAGAACTCAATCACTGTGCTGAAAGGACATATTTGCTAAAAATGACATTATCCCCTCATCTTCGTATCCATCAAAAACATCCCCACCCAGTAGTCCTAATATTTCCACTCTATGCTACTTCCCCATGAGCCCCTAACTAGCAGCTAATCAAAACTCTCGGAAGATATAGGTCACTCAGGATTATATTGGAAAATGGATAGGTGGTGACAAATGTCAACAAGTTAAGTTTCTATCATGAGTTCTATAGGCAGACATCTACGTGGAGGGTCTCACCTGACTGCTTTTTGCATGCCTGTGTCATTTGACTAGTGGGAAGCTGAATGATGGCCCACACGTTTCTTCACTGAGATGAAAGCCATTCTCCCAGTTCCCTGTTTTCCTGAACGTCCACATTAGATTCTCAACTCTTCCTTTTGCTGGTAGGCCACAAAAATTACACTCTTCCCTCTAAATGACAACAGCCTTTTCTAGAGGCCAAACTGAAGGAAGTGCTGTAGAAGAACAATCTGTGATACCAATGCTGGCTGATCGTCTACCCCACAGGGAAGGCCCTGACCGAGAAAAGCAGGTGCAGCCACAGGCCTCTTGTCTTGAAAATGGTGCCAAGTATATTAGAGACATTCATCAATCTGAGGAAACTTGACTCCACATAACTCATGAAACCATTCTTCCTCTGCCAGAGTGATCTTTGCAGCGTTCTCCCAGTTTAGAGATGTTCTCCAAGGAGCCTACAGCAAGGTCTTGACTCTTTTCACTAGAATGCTAGAATCTCACCAGCTTCTGCCCTGATCCTGAAGCTGCCTGTGGTGGTCTTGAAATTTGCCTTCTGCTTGAGTTGTCTGGCCCCAGTGTCAAATATGCTTTTTCTTAGAACATGTCCCTTTGTTGTTTTGACTTCCTTTTGCTCATATCAAATTAGTGAATGCCAAGTACAGGCTTCTAGGCCACCTGATATCCCCCCAAAAGGGAACTATTTAAGTTTAGAATAAAACCACATTCAACATTTCCTAAAATAGCTTGAAAGTAATTGAATAAGGATTTTCAATGATTTTCTACAATGGTCTCTTAGAGTCCATGGTGATGATGGTTTTCATATTTCATCATATGAAAAATAAGTACATAAAACAAAGTTCCCAGGATTAGGAGTGAATTAGGAAAGCAGGCCTGGAAAATGCTTGTGCTGCCAGACAGTCTCCAGAGAAGGCTTGTCACTGGGTTTCATTCCTTTCCCCTGTTAAGAATCCCCAAAGTGAGAATTACCTCACACTCATAGAAAATGTCTGTATTCTCCCAAACATGTACAATGTTTAGTAAATTGATATATTTAAATTCAAAAATATTCTTAATATCCAATATATTAAGATAAGTATCCTATACAGCCACTGTACACATGTATCTTAGGAAATTTATAGCATATGCAGTTAGGTAAACAAACGCAGAGCAAAAGAACCAATTCAGAGCTCACTCGAGGCTAGAGTTGGGTTTTTGCATGTGAGTCTTACACATAAACTAAATCAGAGATCAGTGCTTTTGGAGACACATATATGAGCAACCAATCAGTTACTATGAATATGTCATTGGGGAAGGAGGGGAAATTTTGCCAATGAGGCAAAAGATTATACTGGTTATAAACTGTTGTAGGCAAATCAAGCCACTCTCGAGAGTGTTTTCTGGACATGGTGCATTTTTACTGGCATGGCATAGTTATATGATGTTATTTTCTTAATTTAATACTTTTTTTTCCCAAACAAAAGTTTAACCAAAGCAATTGGCAAATTGTAGGATTTGTTTTTAAATGAGGAGGTTTAAAAGAGGCAGAGCTCTGAAGGTGACATGCATGAATGGAGGTTGGTTATTATGGCAGTTTAGAAGAAGAGCATTGAAAATTCATGGGTGGGAAAAAAGAATTTGTAAAGCTCTCCAGGAAAATGGACACTCGTTTTTGTAAGCTATTGCTGATTAGCTCATTTTCCTAAGAAAACAATTACAAATGGCTAACAATGAAAATGAACAATATCAAACATGAAACAGATAAAAGTAGGTAAAATTGTGTTAGCATTTTCAACTGTATAGACAGATGAGAAGTGTTCATTATTGAGAAATATGATCAAATTGAAGATAGGCTAAAAGACGTGTTTTAAAGTTGTTCAGGAATGTTCTTTTCACCTTCTATGCCTGGCTGCTTTATATTTGTCTTTCAAGACTCATCTGACTTACTGGGCCCAGGTGACCAGACTCCCTTGCCCCAAACCCACAATTCATAGCTGGTACTCCATTGTACTCTATGCTCTTCTCCAATACTGAGGCTCATATTGTAATGTCTCTGCCTGCCCAAATAACCAATGAGCTTTTGAGAGCAATGCTGTTTCATCTTTTTTTGTACTTGGCATCATTAGCTAGTGAGTAGGAGCTCAACAAAAAGATTGGTAGATTTTGCTGAATGCATAATAAGGACTGGTAAGAAGTTGTAGCCAATGAGGCAAAAGATTATACTGGGCAAATGGCCCCTCTCTGACAAGTACCAATCTTTCCAGATGGGAAATTTTATTCATGCCATGTGCCTCACTAATACCTGCTCTAAATTGTCATCACGTTTCCAGCTGTCTTCAGAAATTAGTCAAAGAATTGGACACATTTTCACAGCCAACCAGAATTATCTTGAAATGTATCACATCAAAATAAAGTGAGACAAGTTTGGCATTTCATTGCAATAACAAAGTACCTGAGGCCTAGTCCTTTACAGAGAAAAGAAGTTGGCTACTTACAGTTACAGGGGTGCATATAGAAGCAGCCACATGTTTAGACAGGGAAGCTGAAAGTCTTGCAATTTCACAGCAATTCATGTTAATGGGAACAGGATGGACCCTCAAAAGAATGACTTAAATCCTTTCTACTACCTATCCCCTTTCCACTAGGTCCACCTTCTTAACAGCCCCATTCCCTCTAACAGTGTCATGATGGGGACTAAGCTTGTAACACATGAAACTTCTGTGGATAGACAGAAATCACATGCAAACCACAAGAAGTTCTTTGGCTGAGAGCCTAGTAGCCACAACCCAGTCCTTTGCCTAGGAAGAACTTTTGTGAAGCAAGAACACAAATTAGAATTAAAAGAATAAGGGGAAAACAGAGAAACATTCAGAAATACAGGAAAATCCAGCAGAGCCAGACACAAGCTTGGATGTCCCATGTACATCCTACTTTCAGACAGAGGACAATGCATCCCACCATGCAAAGTCAAAAGTGCTCACTGGTGCAGTAGAACAGTATGAATGTATACCCTTAGCCAAGATTTTGCTTTGGAGTCCACAGATTAGTCCTGGTTACTGGCAACATTGGTACTCATATTGTAAAGATGAAGAAATTGAGATATAAAGATAAAAATATTTATAAGTTCCAGGGAAGCAGAGGCTTTCAGGCCACCGGAAGCTTACACAGGTGAGCCTGTGGCATTGCTGGCATCGAGCACAGGACCCATGGGGGATTGGGAGTCCATGGATTAGGAGGCCTTCTAAATCTAATTAAGAACTGTTGTGTGAAATGTGCAAAAGCTTAATTTAAAAATGATAATCACAATTGCACTGAAGGGGGAAAAGTTCGTAAAAATGTACAAATTTATCTAAAGTTTGTCAAATGTTATGTTTTATGTTACTGTAGCACCCATTGTTTTGGTTACAGGTTGGGGTTAAGACTCTAACTCAATGCACAAAAGTTAAAAAAAAATTGTATAGCAGGTGAGCCAGGCTGAGCCCACCTTGGGGATAAAAAGGATGGCTGGCACAGTGCCTGTCTCCACTGTCATGCAGAATACAGGGTGGCTGTGTCTGCTCTAAGAGGATAACTCTACCAGCTATGCAGGACTTTGCTCACGAGGAAGTCTCTGCACCTCCTCAGACATGTGAGAAAGGAGGTTTGATGACTTAGAATGCTAGGCATGGTGAATGGACACTTAGCAAGGAAAGTTTGTCTGTGGAGTCTCCTTTGCCCTCACAAGTTGGTGAAACTTGGGCACATTCCAGTTAAATTCGCATTTTGGAAGCTTCAAAGGTACAAATATACTTGTTTTTACTTAAAAATGCTTCCATCTGTTGATTTTTTAAAAATATTTTATTTATTATCTTTGTTTTATGTGTATAAGTATACCCATGTTATGCAATGCCCACAGAGGTCAGAGGTCAGAAGAGTGTGTCAGAACTGCTGGAACTGGAGTTACTAGCAGCAATGTGGGTGCTGGGAACTGAATCTGGGTCCTCTGCAAGAGCAGTCAGTGCTTTTAACCACTGAGCCATCTCTCCAGTCCCCTGTTGTTGTTTTTTTTTTAAGTGGATAGATATATCTGGAAGAGAATAGATATTAAAGACAACATATCCAGAAGGATAGATTCAGAATTGGATGAAATTCAAAGTACAAGATAAAATAGCTTTATGATCTTGATAAGCCTATTTAAATTTTCAGTTTCTTCACTTATGAAGTATTAATAATGATAATTATCTCTCAGGAAACCTGACAAGATTAAATAAATTAATATTTACAAATATTACTGAATATTAGACAGTAAAAATGTTAGATATTTTATTCTAGAATACTAGATATTAAATATGGTTTTCTTCTAAAACTCCTCAGAATAAAAGGACATTTTTCCTGGGTTAAAACATGAGTTTAAAAAAAAAGACTTATTGATTTTTATTTATATATATGTGTGTGTGTGTGTGTGTGTGTGTGTCTGTGTGTGTGTGTGTGCGTGTGTCTGCATATGCACCACATGCATGCAGGTGCTATAGAGCCAGGAGAGGGTGTTCAGTTCCCTGAAACTCGAGTTACATGTAGTTGTAAACGGCTGAAGCAGTGTCCTCTCAAACAGCAATAGTCGATTTTAACCATCAAGGCATCTTTCCAGCCCCCCAAAACAACTTTTGTAATTGGTAACTTTTTCTATGAAAAACAACTTTTCCTAGAGCAACTTCTAAGTAAAGTTGTATTTTACTTTACATATGGAAGTTCTGTTCTAAAGCATTATACACATGCAGATTGAATAAAAGACCATTTTAAGAAATCTCATGTTAGATATTCTCACTTTTTTTTTTTTTCCTTTTTCTCGAGACATAGTCTCACTACATAACCCTGGATGATCTGGAACTCACTACATAGACCAAGCTTGTAAATTTTCCTGCCCCACTTCCCACGTCCTGAGATTATAAACATGTGCTTCCATGGGCTCTATGTCTATAAAGAGTGGAAAGTATCTACTCAGTGATGAGCTAACTTCTTCTTGCATTTTAAGAAGCAAACCCATTATATCTATAAATCTATGCCCTGACTTTTGTCAGATTACTAGAGCTAAAACTTTCCACCTGCAAGCAAAGCTCTGCTCAGCACATGAACCAAAATAACCTAGCCTACAAAAGACTCTGAATACTCTAAACAGGTGAGGTTTGGCACCGAATTCAACCACCTGGCAAGGAGGATGTGTGCCTGACCTGAATTTTCCTTCAGTTCTGTACTTCTTCAAAATTGTATGTTCCTCACATACTTCTCCTGCATTTCACAATGTGTGTCTCACCAGTTGAAATACTCTACTTTCTGGAGTAAAAGTTTTGTCTTAAATCCATGATTTGAGCTAATAGAAGGGCTGGATTAGAGGCAATGTAATGTCAGTCAGCTCCACATTTTCTATTATTTCATTCTTCTCCTCTTTGCTTCCCCACCTCCCCTTTAAATCACTCTTTAGGTCCACCTTTAGCCCAGAAAGATTGTCAGGGTCAGAACTGTGTTAACTGTGAGCTCATCAGCATTACCACAGCTCAGAATTCCTTCCACCCTAAACAGAATCTGGATCCAATGACTACCCACATCAGCCCTGTTCAAATGGGTGTTTGCACAACCCACACATGTTCTGATGTGGATTTTATGTTCAATGAGAGTTAATCCTATACCACATGACGCATCTCCCATACTAAAGCCATACTAAAGAAACAGATCCATTCCTTTATTTTTGTTGGGTTACTATTAAGGATGTTGCAAACCCAAAATCGAACAGCTGACAGATGTTGAAATTATCTATGCAAAATATAATGTTTAAAATGAATTATTTCTCTTCATCACTAATTCAAACTCAATGATTCTATTAACTCATGTTATAGGAAAAAGATAAAAGTAATTTTAAATGTTTCTCTTTTTTTCAAATAAAAAGGTAGTAATGTTCTGTGATAAAAATGCTAAAAATATACAAGAGTCTATAAAGAAGAAAGAAGTCCTTTTTACATTCATCATTTGGGAAAATATTCATTATATCGAGTTTAGAGAATATAAATTTAAAGTAAATATGCACATACATGTATATTACATGGGATACTGAATAACCCATTACATCTCTGATTATGGAATTATTAGTGTCCCATATTGTTTAGTTCTCACCATATATCTAACAAAAGATGAATTCATCAGACATATCAAGCAAGTTGCATAAAGAGCCTGGAGTGACAAGATGGACAATCTGGATTTAGCCCTTATTCTGCCCTTACGATTTATGGCAGAAATTTGGCAGCATTCTTTCCAATATTTGTATCTTAGCCTCCTGTCATTCAGAAAAGTTGGACTTAGTGCCCACTGTATATATCTAAGAAGAAAAGGTCCATAGATCCATAGCTTTCTATTAAATGCTGAAGCGCTAATATAAAAATATTAACTGAGACCAAAACAAAACAGATACTAAATGCAAATGAGGAAAATGAAACAAAGGAGCTTAGTAAAAACAAATTATCGAAAGTGAATAGAAGGATGAATAAAATTTTGATTTGTTTCCTCTTTGATGTCATGAAGGTTATCAAGAATAGTCCAAGATGAGATATTAAAAGATATCCAAATTGAAATATCTGTATTTTAATAATGAAATGGAAAACTTTTTTAAAGGTTAAAACTTCATTTAATTTTATGTCTTATAGGGTTTATACTGAGTACAATATTGTATAACTTTAATAATTCAACTGTAAACCTAAAAATGTACAGCCAATTTTGTAAGAGATTCAGCCTAACTCAGAAAATTGTTATTGAATATGTCAATGCTGATGTAATGAAATGCTTCTTCTAAGTATGTGGTTATTAAATAAATAAAATAAAAATAAAACCTTAAAAAATGATATCCAAATTATGCCACAATATGGAGAAATTTAAATGTCAGGTTGAAAAGTCTTTATTAGCCTTAAACAGTCCATGATGTTTCCTGACAAAGAATACAGATGTAGCTGGCATTAAAATTAAGGAGGAAGCTTTCACATTTCTTTCTTTGTTCTTTTTGTAGCAGGTGCTTTTATGTTTCTTATTGTTGTGGACCATGAAAGTATAAATTTGTGTTTCTGGTATGTCTGTCTCTCTTTTGAGCCCTTGCTAAGAACTTCTCTTTTCAAAATAGTAAGGGCTGTGCTTACTTCACTGCCTTCTCCACAGGAAACCAGTATTGCTGCGTAGTTAGGAGACTGTTGTGATTCTATTTAGCATTAAATTTATTTGCCTGAACCTTCATGAGCTCGCTTCCTTGCTGCAGTCACTATACTTTCAGAATCCCAATTGGAATCGAATTCTCCTACTCTGGTAGCCTCAGGATTGTTCTGTCTGCCTAACCTAAGTTTTCAAGCAATAGTTTAAAATAAAATGTATTTTCCTCAAGTATTTTATTGTCTACCACAATTTTAAAAGTAAAGTTTTTATGTTATTTATAACGATCAATGATTTCTCTTTGTGTTATTGTTTAATGTTTATCTAATATTTTTCTTTCAATCCTGATCTGGAAAATATATAATTCTCTTTATTACTTGGCTTGTTCTATTGCCAATAATTTTTTTTCTTTCTCTGTGTGTTTTGTGTGTGGGGGTGTGTGCACGCACTTGCCCGTGTGCATGTACTCGTTGTATTAATATTTGTTTGCCAGTACCCTATGCTTTGTCAACAGCTCCATTATGTTCTGTTCTATTACCCAGAATTCAATGCTGTTTCAGCCTTTGAGAACATCCCACTCTACAGCGATCCTATTTAAGGGATGACGTGATTTATGTGCACAGAGTTGGGGTTGAAAGGTAAAAAGAAGAGAGAAAGATTGTATGTACATGTTCATGTGAGGAACTGGGCTTCCTTTGCGTGGAAACTCTATATAGACACACAACTGTAGGACTGAAGACCTCATTCAACGGGAAACCCAGAGGTAAGAGAGCCTTTTTGTTTTTAAATATGGAAACAGAAGAAGCCATAACTGAAAATAAAGTGGGGTTCCTGGATAGTCAGCCTCCTGTGTTTTTGGTTGGTGAAAGTCAATAGAATCCTTTCATAGCAAGCAAAAGTTGGCCACAGGGGCAGCTGACATTGGAAACACAGCACAAAGCTCGTGTTTTGCGAAGCTTATTGACTGCTTCCCAAACAGAAGAAATAAACAGAGGACTGGGTTTTTAATTTTAGGATCTATTTGCACCCTATTAAATTAGAGAACCCAAATGACGTCTGCCCGAAGGAACTCCTGGCGGTCCCAGTGCTTTCCTCCCAGCCAACAAAAAAGGACTCAGTTCTAAATGGCCCCATCACTACCTTCTCCAGGAGCTCAGAGCCTGCAGGGGAGCACCCAGCAAAGGCTGTCCTCTTTGTGCTGGGACAATGTTCCCCCTTAGTTGTCTGCTTAGGGTCAATAAGGATTAGAAAATTGAATCACCTAACAAGTAATATGCTGACACACCATTACCCATCAAGAAGCACCAATTAGGGGTGGGGGAGGGGTCTTAGGGCCTCCTCTCAAAATGCCATCAGTTCAATTTTAATTTTGAAACATGTTTTTCTTTTCAACCTTTACTGAACCCTTTCCTATGTATTGTTTTTCCTCATTTGCTTTTAACATTGTGTTAATTGTTCATTGTTTAGCATCTATATTTAGGATAAAGCACAGAGTTGCAACTTCCATTACAGGGACTAAGCAGTTATAGGGCAAACACTTGTGTAAAGCAGAAAAAAGGCACACCAACATCTGTGCAAGGCTGGAAACAAATTAATTCACATTACTGTCATCTGTGCTCTGACTTGCCTTACCCTTCTATGAAACAGATGACTTCTTGCTACAGATTCAGACTGATATCTGTCAAGCAGGAAGCAATCAGTTGTGAATTTGTTTTTCTTCTCAAAGTGGCTAATTTGTACAAAATATCATGTAGATTTCTAAACTTAGAACCTCCTAGATCAGTTGAACACAGCATTAAATGTCTGGGTTATTCTAGCCAAAATTAAATCTTAGAAAATAGCAGTTGATCCTTGGAGTATTAAGCTAAATGTTTTTATTATTGTAATGCCGAAACTGAGTGACATTGACACTTCACTGTGACTTTCTTTTACTTAAATGGTAGTTTGAGAATGCTAACTGAAGGTGCATATCTGTAATCCCAACACTTGAAAGGGTGAGGCTGGAGAAACAAGTTCAAGAGCAGCCTGAGCTACATAGTGAGTTTCAGGTCAGCCTGGGCTATAGTGGAAGACCCTGTCAGTGGATAAATAAGTTTCATAAATAAATAACTAGATTACTTTAAGAGACTGTTTTACTAAGATCTGAAAGGTTTTGTGTAATTCAGTGAAGTAATCTAATCATCCTTCAGAATGATTATTCAAAAGTGTCCTTTGAAGAATGGGGCTTTGTAAAGAAATTGTAATTATTATTTCTTGGTGCTTTTACATTGTAAGGTCCACTCTATATTTAGATCCAAATAAGTTCTTCCAGAAACAAATTAATTCACATTGTAGCAGGTTTGACACAAACTATTTTAGGTAAATGCATATACAAAACCACCTATTAACATATTACCATCATATAAAGAAGAAAATAAATGAATCAAGATGACTTAATCAAAATGTAAAGCCTTGAAGCGCCATCAAGGAAGTTAAAAGACAATCTTTAGAATGAACAGTTAGCAAAGCATATATCTGACAATGGCCTAGCATTCACAATATATAAATTTTTCTGACAGCTCAACAGCCATTCCACCTAAATACAAACATTCCATCTAAAATACAGGCAAGATTTTAACAGATTACCTTTTAAAAGAAGAGATAAACATAGGCTACAAGCCCATGTTAGCACCATCATTCATTGAAAAATGGTAAATCAAAACCATAGTGAACTACATCTTCATACTTGTAAGGATGATGGTAGTCAGGAAAACAAACAGAAAATAGAGCAAAAGTCTGATAAGAATGGAAGAAATTAGAAATCCCCTGCGTTTCTGATGGAAAGTGACCTGCTGCTGTAGAAAATATTTTATTCTCTCTTGAAACACTTAAACACAGGTTTCTGGTATTGCCCATAAATTCTATTCCAAAGTATATGCTGAAAATTTGAATACAGGCACCCAGACTAATACATGCACAAACATGTTAATAGCAACATTCCCAAGTAATCAAAAGACAGAAACAGCTCAAATGTCTACCAATAGCTGAAAATATATACATACATTTTAACACCTCCCCACATGAATATTATTTAGTATAAGAAGGAATATAATACCAATAAATGTTGTATTGTGGGTGAACCTTAAAAATCATTGTGTTAAATGAAAGGAGTTAAACATAATAAGTTGCATTATTCAGTTTTCGTGTGCCATCATGAATATGTACATTCACAGAGACATAGAGAAGATTGGCAGTTGTGGGACTGTGGGCAAAGAAATGTGTGGAGAAGTGCTGGGGTTTGATCCTGGACTGATGGAAATGTTTTAGAATGTGACAAGAGTGTTAGTTTCACTAGAATACCATGAATGCGCTATCACTAAGTTGTTTACTTTGAAATGCTTAAACTCTATAACCTTCCATCAAATTTTAAAACTGTAATTTCATAAAATTTTAGTTTTGCAAATATTATATGTGGTTGTATACATCAGCATTTCTACCTATACTTTTTTTATTTACCAGTGAAAGTTAACATAAAGAGATACTCAATTTAATGAAATTTTCATTTTCATATTAGAATATTGCATGCTAGGAAACCTAAATAAAGTGATCTCATTGTGTATCTGGTTTTATGTGGAGCAAGGAGAGGAACACAGCCCTAGGAAAGTGAGACAAGGCATTCAGTAGAAGTAAGAACTGAGATCTAGGTCACCATAAAAGTCAGATCCCAGGAACACACATTATCCAAAAACACTGAACTGTGACCTCCCACCTGACGCATGAAGAAACAGAATCTGTGAGCTTGAGTCCAATTTATTCCGATATCCTGTAGTTTTAAATGGAGGACTTTGGTTAGCGTATTTGTTTAATATTTTATTTCAGTGGGAGAGAATTCCTGATCTAGCAAGGAGAAACACAGAGTAGAAAATTATAATACCATGTGGATTACTGAGACATATAAGTTCCTCTCTAGAGCTGGACCACACATCTACAGTCCTAATAGCACAGGATGAGTCTAACATGAGCAACTATTTCATAGAGGTGTAAAGCTATCTGGGTTCAGGAGGAGCTTGGCCAGTGACACACTGGGGCAGAGCCACAGATTTTAAGGCAGGAGAGTAATCAGAGTTAAAACTTACTAAAACCACTTGACACGGTGGAAAACATTGGCACGAGAGGATCTTGAATCAGTGTAGTACCAGGATTAGCAACCTTCTAGTTATCAAACGCTCTAGCAGTTTCATTCAAAGTTTTCTTTAGAGCTTCAGCAACCCTGCCAGTGTAAAGTACCAAGGAACAAGAAAATGTTGCCAGAAAAATGGAAACTCAGACTCAAGTTAAAAAGACAAAACCACAGAAGGATGACTTTGGTATTTTCTTTTAACTAGTGAAAATACCAGCAATTGCTAATATTCAGTTTTCCAGGAAGCAAGAATTGCTTTGCATGTAGCTTTCTTGCCAAAGCTCTCACCCTCAATCCTTCCCTTCTAAACACAGCCTTTGGAGTACCCCATACTGTATATATTATTTGTGTAATTGTGTATTTGGGCTTTCTGAATTTTATAAAGTGAATTTTTACTGTAAAAACATGTTATAGGTTGATGATAGAGAAATCCAGAAAATAAAATGGAAAAGAATGGTACAAAATATTCAAAAGATCCTTTGGTTTCTGGTAAAATGAAAAAAAGAAATTATTGGGGGCTGGAGACATGGCTCAGTGATCAAGAGCACTGACTGTTCTTGCAGAGGACTGGGGTTTGCTTCCTAGCACCCACGTGGATCATTCCAAGCAATGATCCGTAACTCCAGTCCCAAGGAATCTTATGCCCTCTTCTGACCTCATGAGCACTGCACACATGAGTGTACTTACATATATGCAGGCAATACACTCATACAGATAAAATAAAAATAAAATAATAAAATATTTTAAAAGACATGAACAAACAAGAATACTAAAAGCATAATGGAATATAAAATCAGCTAAAATTAACTTTAAAAATTTTTATAAAGATAATGTTTTTAAAAATCATGTTTTTATTTTTTTTCTGGTGGTTGTTATTTGTATTTTGGATTCTTTTTTGGGGGGAGAAGCAATTTTTTAAAATTTATAACCACATGATTAGAAGAAGTATTTCATTACAGCTTCAACATATTCAATAACAATCTCCAGAGAAAAGATACATCTCTTTCAAAAGTGGCTGTAAACTTTTAGGTTCACAGTTGAATTAATAGTTATACAATATTGAGCTCAGTATAAACCCTGTAAGACATAAAATTGAATGAGTTTTTAAACTTTGAAAAGATCTCCATTTCATTTTAAAACATACTGTTTCCTACAAAAAGACATTTTTAATGCTACTAACTCTTAGATGTTTGCACATGCATCTCTAATCTCTATGTGTTTGATTATTACTAGTCACAGTCGGTTACACGTGGATCCTTGGCACCTGAGTATGGATATAAAGTCATCAGGTAGATTTCAATGGGAACTATCCTTCTTGGATGTTTAATAGCCATACTTTGAGGCCTATACTAATTTGGTCAGGGGCATAAAGGACAGTTTTTGCTCCTTGCCCTCCTAGGTCTACTAAGTTCCAGGGGACTATGAGCATCTCTCAAAATGTCTTGTAACTGTGGTGAGTCACCTGTCCTCTTGATCAAGGAGGACATGGAAGCCCCACCAGATGCACCTGAACCAATGACCAGTCTACAAAGAAGAGGGTCCACATGCTTCCAAGCGAAGCCAACCATGGTCGAGCAGGACCTTTGACTTATCTTCACATAGGCAGAACTGGTGAAAGAAAGGAGTCAGGGGCTCCTCCCAAGCCCATGTGACCCCTGAGGAACAGATCCTCAAATGGCCTTAAGAGTAAAAATAAATTGGTTTATCTGGGCCAACTGTAGGGTCTTAAACACTCAAAAGGAAAATAAAACCAAAGATTAAAAGAGTCAATATTATTTTTAATTGTCCAGATATATAGCTGAAGGCTACATAACAAGAAACAATGCCAGACAGGAGATATCTTCCTTTGAGTTGTTGGCCAGGGTGGCCCAAGAGATTCCCATATAGTATCCCAGCATAAAACTGGAAAAATGAACAGCAGACCCCAATCTTATCTAAAATAACATTGACAACTGATTGCTGCTAGATAAGGAACAGCTGATCTTCCTAAAACAAGGATCACTAGATAGGTTGATTAGATTCATCGGATGGACAAGCACAGGGAAATGGCTGGGGGCACTGACAACACAGTGGACAGTAACAAGGATGACAGAGTATATGGGCTCCAGTGGGGGAGCTATGGGAGGGTGCCATTTGGTAAGTGGGTATATAGATGAATAAGATTGTTTGGGATGCTCTGTATGATATACACACACAGAGTCAGCAAATAAAAAAATGAGTTATATCTGAGGAGGAAGCATAAAAATTTACTTCATGCTAATTAGTAGAAGTGATAAAAATAATCATGTTTTAAGAATTAAAGGAACAGGGCTGGAGGGATGACTCAATGGTCAGGAGCATTGATTACCCTTGCAGAGGACCCAGGTTCAGTTTCCAAAAGTCACATGACAGCTAACAACCATCTGTAACTCCAGTTTCAAGGAATCTGACACCTCTTCTTGATTTCTGGAAGCATTGCATATAAGTTGTGAACCTACGTACATCAGACAAAACACTCATAAATTAAAATTAAATAAATAAAAATATTAAAAAGAAAAAAAGGAACCAGAAGCAGAAACATTCACTAGTTGACAATCAGAAAGAACCTAGATGTGTCTAAACTTTTTTTTTTCACTTTCTCTCTCTTCATAGGCAGAAAAAAAGTGATTAAGAGAAAGCCATAGTCTAACATAATTGTAAAAACAAATGTGAAAATTATCTAGCTATTTTAAATTAGTTCAATTATCATGGCCTAGAAAACTAATACTTTTTGAAACTGAAAGAATATTCTACAGTGACTGTGTACTGCACGGGCTGAAGATCACTCTGCCTGAAAGAAGCAGAATGCGAAGCTGGCTTATGAAATGAAGACATTAAAGATATTGAGATAAGAAGTTCCTGAGTACATTAACTTCATTAAAATAAACTTGAGGCTTGGGAGTTGGTTCAGTGATTAAGAGCCCTTTCTGTTCTTCCAGAGGACCTGAGTTTGGTTCCCAGATGTATGTCAGTCAGCATTTCATAACCATACACTGCTCACAACTCTCTCTACCTCCAGAGGATCCAATGACCTCTTCTGACTTCCACAGTCACCTACACAAAGTGACATACACCCAAAGACAGACACACACACACATCCACATAAAAAACCCTAAAAACTTGAATATTTTAAAAATAATGAATTCTTGACCCTTCTTGGTCATAATGAATACACATGTCCAAGCTATTGTGCTACATTCACATTTGTCCACTACAAGAAGGTATTTATCCAGCTATCACCATTTAGTCTATGGGTCAAGATCCTTGTCAACCATTCTACCCCCAAGCAAATGTCTTTTCAGATATTTATTTTCATAACAGATCACCACCCTTTCCTCACCAAACCTATGACTGAGTGAAATAAAGCAAAAAGTTTTAGTTTCAAAACTTGTGCTTCATTGCTTGGAAACTAAGGATGAGCCTGTTTTCTTGAGCATTTTAGCTCCTGAGAACTTGGTGTCCTCTAAGCTAATGCAAAACTCTAAAACAGGCCCAGGAGGATCATTTGATGGGGTTTGCATGGAAGCAGGCTATCAGGAGACAAAGGTGAACAGTGTGTGTTTTAAAATTCTTTCTTTAAACTTTTACTCTGGAAAACTTAAAGATATGAAAAGTAAAGTGATTGATTCCATGACTTTTCCCACCCCAGTGTCCATCATCTACCAGCTGTGTTAACTTGAGATGCTGTTTCAGTATACTTCAGCCTATTCACTCACCATTTTCACAGGAACCTTTCAAGAAAATTCAGGTATGAGGGTTGGAGAGGTGGCTCCTCAGTTAAGTGTACTGGCTGCTTTTGTAGACGACCTAGGTTTGGGTCCCAATACCAATATGGCAGCTCTAACAACTGTCCTTAACTCCAATTACAGGGAAGCTGACACCTTCTTCTGGCCTCCATAGACATTCCACTCAAATGATGCACTTACATACATTCTGGCAAAACACTCATACACATAAAACACCAAAGGCCACAACTGGCTACATTTAAAGAATAAGAAAGTTCAGAGTGTGTGTCCCTGGATAGGACTCCTATATTAAAACTCACTGGTAACTCAAGGACCACTGAAGAAGATGGGCTGGAAAGATTATAAGAGTCAGAGTTAGTGCATGATCATAATGAAAAAGAGGTTTTCAGTCCACTAGAAACTTGTTCATATGAACTTGCAGCAATGCTGACAGCATGCACAAGACCCATGTTGACTTAGGATATGGGCAGTAGACCCAAACCTAGCCAAGGAACTATTGGCAAATGATTATGGTGGGATGAGGGAGAGTACATCTTCTTTAAGAGAGTGACTCTAGATAGGCTGGCAGGACTTCCCATGGATGAACTTGCATCAAGGAACACCTAGATAGAAATGCTTAACTTCATAAGACTTAACATATATGACAGACTATCTAAAATCTGGTGGCAGTGTTATGGGGGGACAAGGAAGGAGGAGGGGTCTAAATTTGATTAAGATGTATTATGCCGGGTCTGGTGGCACATACCTTTAATCCCAGCACTTGGGAGGCAGAGGCTGGCGGATCTCTGTGAGTTCAAGGCCTGGTCTACATAGTGACTTCCAGGACAGCTGGGGCTACAGCTCAAAAAGACAAAAAAAAAAAAGATGTGTTATATGAAATGCACAAAAAATAAAAATTGAGGAAAAAAATTAAATAGATGGTATGTTCAACATTAAAATAAATCAGATATTACAATATCCACTCTTAACTATTTTTCTTATAACCTATAGAGTCAAAAGTCTAGCAACACATTCCTCATGTTAAAAATCACATATGGGGCTAAAAAGATGGCTCAGCCATCTTGTAGAGGACCTGGGTTCAATTCCCAGCACCCACATGGTGGCTGTGAACCATCCTTAACTCCAGTTCCAGGGGAATGCGAAGCCCTCTTCTGACCTCTTCAGCATTACATGACACAGTGCATTCACATACATGCAGGCAATGCACTCGTACACATAAAATAAAAATAATAAATAATATATTTTTTAAAAATCACATGTGGAGACTATATAAATGTGGCCAGTCCTTGTATAAAACTTCCAAATGCCTACAAGAAGTGTCAATAACTTTTTATTCTAAAACTGTTGTAGGCTTTTTAAAAAGTTGTAAAAATCGAACAAATTAGTTCCTGTATACTCTTTGCTCAGCTTCCTCTATGGTTAATGTCTTATATACCCACTATACATGCACAGACCGCAACACTGACAATATATTATTCCCAAAGTGTGGACTGTCTTTGTACTTCCCTGATTTGTTCATTGATGTTCAGGGATCCAAACAGAGACATCACACTGCATCTGGTGATCATTTCTGCCTTGTCTATCCAAATGTTAACCTTTTATGACATTTCTGAATATTTTTATGAAGCTACTAAGTGTCTGTTAGTGGTTTAGTTTTTGTATTCCTTTTAGAATAGAAGGATATTTTTTAATGGATAGTAAAATTTGATTAAAATTATTCCTTTTTGTTCATTAGAAGTCTATTTATGGAACTCATAGTATTGATTATGCATAGGAAATGAAGTGGATTTTACATCTTCAGATGTGGAGAAATAAGCATAAATAAGCATCTGTTAAAAATGAGTAATGAGGGACTAGAGAGATGGCTCAGCAGTTAAGGGCACTGGCTGCTTTTGCAGAGGACCTGGGTTTGATTCCCAGCACCCATATGGCTGCTAACAACCATCCCTAAGTCCAGATCCAGGGGAATCTGATGCCCTCTTCTGACCTCCTCAAGCATTGAATGACATGAGTGCATTTACACACATGCAGGCAGTACACTCATACACATAAAAATAATAAATAAAATATTATAAATGAGCAATGAAACAGAAGAAGTCAGTCTACAAGAGAGATTTTCATAAGAGAATGCCTCTGGCATTGGAAGAGAAATAAGAAAACACAGAAAAACGGATGAATGCCTGCGATTCATGGGAAAAATATAGGCATTCCAGGAAAGATTTATTCTGATCAGTGAAATGACCTCTGATTTGCATGGCTACACTACATTTAAAGTCAAGTCAAAGATTCCCCTACACACACACACACACACACACGCACACACAAACACTGTTTACTAATCTATTTATTATTTTCTAGTGCCCGAACATCAATTTTTAAATCCCAGAGCAATTTCTCCTTTTAACCCAAAAGAGAAAATTTAATCAATAACTTAAATGTTGAGGTAGATGGTGTTGCTCTTCAACAAGTCCTGTGCTCTTTCCTGAGGAAAGAGTCTATTTCCTGACATCCTTGAAAATAAACTTGGCCTAAGCTGTTGACTAAGGTAACATAAGTCACTGGTTGGGGAAGTTTGAAACCAGATCATCTGATGTTTTCTTTCCTTCCTCTAGCAGTCAGCTCCTACCCTCCAAGTATTCCTCTGTCAGCTGGATCCTAAAGCAAGGACCACTGTTATGTGGGTGCTGGTTCTGTCTCTCCGCCTACTTTTTCCTCAAAAGTACTTTGTATAGTTCTCAGTGTGCAAACAAATAATAAATGTCATATCTATGAACAGTTTCAGCCTTTGTAAGAATATATATTTTGCATGTAGATCATGATTCATAAATTGAACATCTCTATTCCTTCCTACATTTGATCCCTTCTATGTTCTTTTCTCCATTTTGTTCTAGAACCTATAACACAGTGTTTGATGGATGAGGTAAGAGTCGGGCTCGATTAATTTGCTCCTGACTATAGAAAAGGGATGAATTTCTTTACTAGATATGATTTTGGATATGTAATTTTTCTTATTTATCCTTCTTCATTATTTGAGATTTTTTAAAATCTGTGTGAGTGTACTACCTGCCTGTATGCAAGTGCACTCATGTTGTGCAGTGCCTGCAGAGGTCAGAAGAGTGTTGGATCCCCTGGACTGGAAGGAAAGACAGTTGTTAACCACCATGTGGGTGCTGGGAATCGAACCCAGGTCCTCTGCAAAAGCAGAGTGTTCTTAACCACTGAGCCATCTCTCCAGCCCCTATTATTTGAAAACTTCAAACATATATATACTGTATGTATCTTTGTCATATCCATCCCCACTCCCTCTCTTCAACACCCCAGGCACTCTTATCAACATAATTCCCTCCCAATTTCATGTGTTCTATTTTCTTCATGTATGACTCATTTATTCCAATTAGTGCTGCCCAGATGCACATAGGTGTGGGGTCATCCACTGGGGCATGTACAACTACCAATGGCACCCCCCCCCAAAAAAACAGCAGCCATCAACTTCAGCAGCCATCAACTGACATAAGCTTCACAGCTAGCATTGGCTCAGGGAATCCCTCCATACTCCATGCTTGAATGTAACTGGCTTCATCTTGTACAGATCGTGTGTAGTTGAACACAACTTTCTGTGAGTTCATGAGTGTAACAGCCATGTCATGTTCAGAGGTCAGAATTTCTCAGAACTCTTCCCCATCCTCTGGCTCTTTCTGGCCCCTCTTCTGCAATGTTCCCTGAGCCCTGGGGGCCTTGGGGAGGACTGATATACCTGTTCCATCTACGGTTGAGCTCTCATAGTCAATTATCAGCACTTTGAAAAGTTTTGGGTCTCTCTATTAACTGCTATCCTCTGCAATAAGAGGCTTCTCTGACCAAGCAGCACAAATCTATAGCTATAAGCACAAATATATATATAGAAGGCAATTTGACAAAACAATCATTTAGCGAAACATCACTAAGTTCTCTCCTAGGGCCTATGGCTTCCTTAGCCATGGGTTTTGATCATGTTTACACTACCAAGCGAGCATGACTCCCTTCCTGTGAAGCAGACTTGAAATTCAATCAAAAGAGTGGATAGTTACTCCAATAAACAGTCTTGTACCATTCAGGTCTATGTAAGATCATTGATGTCTTTTCTCCTCCAGCATTCTGCAGAACATCTTTGAGCACTATAAAAGATAGCAGAAGTTGACTTCCTGGTCAATTTAAGATTGCTATCTCTGGGCCTTGCAACCAAAATAAGTGATCTGTTCAATAATAGGGTCTTATCATCTAGTTATGGTGGGTGACCAAGAGCAATGACACTAGCTTTTATTGTTTTGAGTGTACCTGGGACTCCCTGACTAATAACTCATAGAGTGGTAACCTGTGCCTGGCACTGAGACTTTAATTTAATAACTCATGTTTTCTGTGAGCAACAAGGTTCACCCATTTGGGATACCTCTTTTCAAAATTCATTTTCTTAGCTGGGCATTTGTTGAGGTGCACACCTTTAATCCAGCCCTCAAGAGGCAGAGGCAGGTGGATCTCTGTGAGATTGAGGCCAGTCTGGTCTGCATAGTGAGTTCCAGGCCAGGTATGGCTACAAGGAGACCCTGTCTCAAAAAGAAAAAAATCTTTTTATTTTAAAAATGTATGTTTTAGTTAGTTGACAAATTAGCAGGGTTTCATAAGGCTTTTTCTTACATTCTTAATTTTTATAAACCCACCCTCTGCCCCTCCTTTCCACCACTCAGCTGTCTCCATCCCCACTTATACCCTAAGCTCCCAGTATCCCCATCCCCATATTTTCACATAACATGTAATGGATTTCCCCTTTTTACTGTTTTTCCTTGGATTGCAAGATCATAGGCCTCTATGCGGCTTCTTTGTGCACACTTTGTTTTGGTTTATCGTTAGACACAATTTTGCTTCATTAACTCTACATTTTTGTGATTAAGTGGGTGCATATTTAGAATTTCTATATTTCCTTCATGTGTTGCACCTTTTATCTGTACAAAATGTTTTTTTCATACATAGTAAACACTGTTTTTTTTTTTTCTGGTAGTAATGTAGCCATTTTGACTCTTAAAGCATTTACATGTCACCATTTTCCATTTTTTTACCTTCAATATATTTATGGAAATCCTGGTGTATGCATGTGTGTGTGCGCGCGTGCGTGTGTGTGTGTGTGTGTGTGTGAATGTGTGTGTGCATGTGTGTGTATGTCTGTGTCTGTGTGTGTGTGATTCTGTTAATAAGTTTTTTTAATTTCTTAGAGAAGAATTTTCTGTATCACAACATGGTGAGACCTTGTGATTGAGAAGATTTATATTAGACTCCCATATTTGGAGTTAGTTTGCTTGACTGAAAATTACTACAAATTTCTTTATTTTTACCACTTCAAAAATATTACTTCTTTAATAGTTGCAGTGGTCTTGTTGAAAGCCTCATATCTATGTCAAACTTTCTCTTTTGTAGTTTTTTTCCTTTTTCCTTGAAGTACATAGAATTTTCTTTGTGCTGTTTATAAAGTTCACAGCAGTCAATGTGGACTCTTCTCTCTCTTGTCCTATATTCTCTAAATTCTTGCAAACATAAGCCTTTCATCGGTTTTCAATCCCAAAGAAATATATATTCAATTCATCCTCTTATCTTATTTTGTCTTTTCTCTCTTTACTCTTGAAAGCCTCCTGGATTTATATCATTCTATTTCTGATGTCACTCTCCTTAGCATTTCTTGTAAACTTTTTATTGCTATCTTTCGTTCTGGGAGAATTTCTTAGCCTCTCTCCATTCATTCTCCAGCTCCTTTAGGTGTGAATATGCCCCGCTTTAATTTGCTCTAAACAATCCAGTTTTTAAAAATTCAAGAGGAATTCTTAAATCTTTTTGCTTATATTTTGCTGAACTTTTCCATTTCGCCTCTGTCCAAGCTCAGGTTTTCACATCTATAGCTGTTTCTCCTTTCCAGGCAAGTGCTCCAAGCAGTGGGCAAGCCTGCCAGTAAGCAAAGATTTACTCAGTGTGTGAGGACGTGGAGGAGTCCTTGGCTGGTGAGTGCCAGCCTAGCTTTCTCTGGCAAGGCTACACTGAAGGCTACTGTCAAACAGAATATCATATTGACCAAAAGAGTTGGGGAAGAGCCATTAGAACTAGTGGAAATTATCTGTGGGTTAGTCTTTTTTTTCTTTCACTGTGGAAGAATATTCTTATTCCTTTCAGAATGACTATATTACTGTCTTCGATATGAGGAAAATATTTAGTATTTAAATGGTTTTAAATAGATGAATAGGAAGAAAAGTAAGGTAGTGTATACAATACATTTATATTTACTAATATTTTTCATGAAGTGCACACAAAAATTACCTAATTCATATTCTAGAATTTAAATATTTATAAATTTCTCAAGGGGTGGGGCTATAAATCAATTGACAGAGTGCTTAATTGGTATTCATAAAACTCTGTATTTGATCTCCAGTACTGCACAAATCCTAACATCTGAGATGTGGCAGTAGAAGGATCAGGACTTCAAGGTCATCCTTAGCTATATATGAGTTTGAGGCCAGCCTGGACTGCATGAGACCCTTTCTCAACAAAACAAATCAAAACAAATAAATCACAACAAAACACCAACCTCACATTACACTTGCAGTTAAAAAGAAATGGTGCATATATATATAATGATACAGTTTTGTATAACAAATATTTCCTAAAAACCTATGTCCTAAATGCTTGGTTCTCATAGTATCACTATGGAAAGGCCATGGAATCCTTAAGAATTAGGGCTCAGAGACTCTGACACGATTAAAAGTATAGCCTAAAAAAGGACTGTGGGGCCATGAGCCCTATCTCTTCATTTTTGCATCCTGACTATGAGGTCAGCAGTTTTGGTCTGCCATACACTCCATGCCTTTGTATTGGAAACCCCACCAGAGGCCTTACAGTAATGAGTTTCTCTCACCATGGGCTAGAATCTCCCAATTATAAGCCATAATAAACCTTTTCTCTTTACAACTTCATTATCTCAGATATTTGTTATAGTTAAAGAACTCTGACTAGACCATAAAATTGATATGAGGAATGGAGTGGTTGATGATATACCTGTGAGACACACAAAGCCTTTTCAATTGGCTTTCAGGAGGAGACAAGAAAAAAATGGAGGAGTAGTCTAGAAACCACGTAGAATGCTACAAATGGAGCTTGGCAGATGACTCTGGCTCAGAAGACTAGAATTCTAGCATAAAAAGGGACAGTAAATACTCTGCTGATCAAGTTTCCAGAGAGGACTTGGTCAGAAAATCCCATAGAAATAATTCTCTTTTTTCACAATATATAATGGCTAATCTTCATTGACAACTTGACTTGATTTAGAATCACCTAGAAGACACACCTCTGGGTGGGTCTGTAAGGGTGTTTCCAGAGACATTTAAGTGAGAAAGAAAGATCCATCAAGAATGTGGGCCAGTGAGGCTGCTTAATAACAAAAGGAGGACCAGGGGAAGTTTGCTGAGTGTTGGTATTCCTCTTTCTCTGTTGAGTCAAATGTTAAGACACGCCAGCCATGTGCTCTGCTGCCATGAACTCCATCATGCCTTCATGCTTTCAACATGACAGTCTACATTCTCAAACTATGAACCAAATAAATCCTCTTGTCTCAAGTTTCTTGTTGACAAGTATTTTGGCACAACAATGAAAAAAGTAACTAATATACACTGTGATAAAGCACATACATGCATTTTTCCATCCCTGGACACTTGTAGGAGGGTGAGTTTAAAGAAAATGGATTAGTTTACCTGACAGAAGAAATGCCAAGGCACAAAGCACTCCAACTACAGTGTGGATATTACTGATTATTGTTAGCTAAAATTACACTGGGAATCAGGATCCATGGGGAGCATAGTAGAAAGATTCAAATTTTGAGGGTTGATGTAGTGGGGTTGGGGGAAGATCTATAAAGGTACAGCCAAAAAGGGTATGATTATTAGCTGTATGAATTCAAGTGCTTTGCGCCTGGCTAGCAGGAAAGATAGCTCAAGGGCACCTCTGGAATCTGCAAGGACATCTCCCAGCCCACACTCCCCTCTCAAATTTGCTCAAGGTCTAAAGCACAGAAATGTAAATTTGTATTTAAGACTTTCCAGTTCACTCTTTTAAAAAGATAGCTGCAGGTCACCACGTCCACTCAGGATGTCTGGGAATATTCCCCTTGGGTTTGTTTCTTGAATTAACTTGGAAAAGTAGTCACAAGCCACTGTAGTCACAGTCCAAGCTGTCTTCTACTGAAAGCATGTCTTGGTATCACTACATGATACTTTTTTTGTAGGCATAGAGAGAATACAAGAGTTACATAGTCATAGAGGTTTGCAATGAGATTTCAAAAAGGGAAGTGTTGGAGTTCAGGTTGTGTGGAGCAGATTCAGAATCCATGTAAGTCATAGGTGAAATGGGTCAATTAGTAGAAAGCACCAGGACACAGACAAAACTCCAGAGGGGTAGGCTTTATTAGCAGAGGAAAGCACATGGGACAGTCTCCTTTGAGATAGAGAAGCTGTGCTTCGACAGGTTGTTGACTAGGGATCCTTTTGTGGGACTTTGGGGGATGCGGAAGGCAGAAAGAAATTTTTATAGAAAGTTAGATGGGAGGGGAGAGACAAGGGGGAGAGAGAGAGAGAGAGAGAGAGAGAGAGAGAGAAAGAGGAGAGAAACACCCAGGGCTTATCAGGAGAGGGTATCCTCTATCAAACTGCCCCCTTCCTTCAGCCAGGATCTGGGTTATGGGGTAAGGGGTTTATACATTGTGAAACTTATCAGGGGGAAATAGCTTGTATCAAGACAGTCCCCACATTAATGGATTCAGCATGCAGGGGCTTGTTTGTCTTCCAAGATCAAAGAGAAAGCAGGCTATGCTGAAAGGCTCTTTGCAGTAATCAGGTCTCTGGCCAAAAGGTGCAGAGAGTTTGTTTATCTTGTCTTACAAGATCAGGGTGCTTATTAACTCAGTTCCTGGATTCTCACAGGGCCTGAAAAACCATGAGGCCCTGCTGCATTGGGGGTTGCAGTAGATCTGAACCCTAACAGTGAGCAGCTCTCAATGGAGTGACATGTAATGAAACTGTGGGAACGGAGTTGAGGCTGCAGTCGAGAACTCTAGAAAATAGAGATATCAGAAACACTGAATGCTTCCCCAGGGAAGCCATAGGCAGGATGCAGATTCAGTCCAAGAGATTACGTCCTTGGTGCTCACATTATGCCACAGCATAATGCTTTATGTAGAACATTGGGAGGTAAGGTCATTCCTTTTGCATTTCAGTTGTCCTTTGGATCAATAACCTCCCCTTGTTTCTTCATTTTGAAACTGGAATTCATACCTTCTACCTGTACCATCCTGTATCTTGAACTTTGCAGGGGTTCATTGTTATGGTTGTCTTGAATCTCAAAGATTTCAGACTTGGAATTTTGAGTAATTCTGGAAAAGTTATATCTTAGGAGACTCCTAGGAGGGGCTACATGAATTTTTCACTGTGAAACAGACATGAGGCTTTGGGGGTCAGGGGATGAATATTATACTTTGGCTCTTGAATGTCTCTGTGGTAATCAGTGTTATAAACTTGACAGAAGCTAGAGTCATCTGGGAAAAAAGCCTCCGGCCATGCCAGTGAGGATTATCTTGATTGTGTTAATTGATGTGCAAAGGTTCATCTTAATTGTGTTTTCCACATGGTACTGATTTTGTAGGCATGAATATTACAAAACTGAGGGGTTTTTAATCCCTTTCTCCATGGTTTCAGAAAGCAGCTAAGGCCAAGCAATGTGCGTAGAGCATGAGTTTCTGCAAGGAGACCTTAAAAGGCCATTGTGTGATCTGTGAAAGTGAAGCCTAGGTTTCATGGGAGAAGCTGCTTAGCAGGGAACCTTGCTCTACAACACATCGCTGTTGGATATGAGGCCCACTCCACAGGAGGAATTCATGCTTGGTATGTAAATCTGGTCAAATGCCATTGGTTGAGAGATCATAGGTCTTTGGGGGCAATCTACTTCGGCAGTTTTGCTAAACAGATATGTCAAACTGTCTTCTAAGTATTTATGTTTGTATATGGAGATTGGTGTTGCTTTCAACCTTGGTTAGTAGGTGACAATGCAGACTCATTATTGGTCAGCGTACTAAGAGTAAGTGATAGTTGAGTGCTTGGCTCTAAATATCTATATTACCTCCTCCAAGGCTCAGGGAACATCTATAAAAAAGAAGTGTACAGAATTTAAAACCAAAAATTGGGAAGATATATTGTAAAATGATATCTTCTGAACATGACATGACTATTAGATACATGAACTCACAGCAGCACTGGCTGTCTTCACAAGACCTGCACAAGACTTGGCCATCAACATTTCATCATGGATGGGGAGGGACTCTGTATGCCCATTCCTTCCCAAGAAGCTGTAGATAGTTAATTACTGCTGGACAGGGGCTGGGGGAGAGTCATAGTCCTCAGTGGTATAATCACTAGAAAGTTGCTCCAGCTCAGAATAATACTTCACCCACTACATATGCTCATGTACACAAATCTAGTTAAATACAATGAGCTTAAAACTTGAAAGTAGAAGAGAGACTTATTGGGAAGAAGAGGTTTAGTGGAGGGGAAGGGGAAAGAGAGGATAATTAGAGAACTATGATCGAATTGTGTATATATATATATATATATATATATATATGTGTTCAAGAAGTAAAACAAAAAAAGCTGGGCATGGTGGCATATGCCTTCAATCCCAGCATTCCAGGGGCAGAGGCAGGCAGATCTCTGTGAGTTCAAGGCCAGCCTGGTCTACATAGTGAGTTCCAGGAAAGCTGGGGCTATAGGGAGACCCTTTCTCAAAATGACCAAAAAAAAAAAAAAATCTAAATAGCCAAAACAATTTTGTATTAATATCAAATAAGTTGTAGAGAAATTTTTGGCTTCAGATAATTAAAAATCATAATTTAAAAAGATAGATAAAATAATGTTTTCCAGTTTTGCGTATATTTAAATTTTTAATTATACAAATTTTATGTAGTTAAAATTTGACTTTCACCTACATGATTAATTCTATTTAACATATGAACAATAAGTTAGAAAGTATTTGTAATACAGTCATCTGCCACATAATGACATTTCTGTCCATGTCAGTGTCAATTATCAATAACATAGAGGACAATGGCTTCATAAGACTAAGATGTGGCTAAAAGTTTTCAACCTCTTATTCAGGCTGCCATCATAACTGTGTGGCACAATATATTGCTGTGTGTGTGTGTGTGTGTGCGTGTGTGTGTGTGTGTGTGTGTGTGTATGAGATGATGCTTACTATGTGCCAGTCATATAAAAGTATAGAACAGGCAATTATGTACAGTGAATAGACTAGTTAATGATAAACAACCATGTCCCTAGCTGTGTATTTACTACACACTATACTTTTTGTCAGTATTTTTTTTTTTGGTCTTTTTGAGACAGAGTCTCCCTGTAGCCCCAGCTGTCCTGGAACTCACTATGTAGACCAGGCTGGCCTTGAAGTCACAGAGATCTGCTTGTCTCTGCCTCCCAAGTGCTGGGATTAAAGGTGTACGCCACCATGCCTGGCTTTTGTCAGTATTTTTAAATGTGCTTCCTTTTATTTAAAATGCATATCATAATATACTATGCCAGATTATGTAGGTAGCCACTCAATACATCAAATATATCTATGTTTCTTGTTTACATCAAGAGGCCTATTAAATGATGGAACTTTGACCCTCTAATATTGTATAAGTTCTTTCCACAATGTTCACACTATCAGGAAATCCCTTCAGGATTCATTTCTCAATATATGACCCTGTCTATAAACTCATATGATGGAATGCATCTAAAAAGAGGATTTCAGCCTACTACTCTTATTTACTTTATCACTGAGGTAATATTTCTTATGCTACACATATTATTTAATGAAAAGCTTAAAGGTTTTCTTCTAAAATTTTGAGAAAAACTAAAGTAAGTGATTAAATGATATATTATATGTACAGTATTAGTTTATTTATATGTTCTATTCCTTAAAATTGTATGATTTACTATCAAGAAACCAAGTAAGTGTGTGATTAGGTGTATTTTCTGAATCCGCATATGCTACATGCATCACATAGACTGTGTATAAGAGATGATCTTGTAAACGCAGATGAGTTCTTCTGTCTATCCAGTAACATTAAGTCTAATGTAATACAATAAAGAATGTGAAGACATGTTTAAATTCAGTATCTTTAGGAACCAGGACTCAAAACATCCAACTAACCTGGGCTAAAGTCAAAATAAAATGATGAGATCCTGATTATTTTCTGTAATGTTAGCGTCTATTGTTTCCTCAATGATTATTTTGTGTTTACTTTCTGATAACCTGTCAAAAATTCCTAAGCAAGAAAAATACTCCTCTTCATCCTGAGTAAGCTTTACAAGAATACCATATTAGCTATCTGTTCCTAAATAACCAATCACCCCACACTACTGGGACTTAAAAACAACACAATAAAAATTTCTGATTTTTAGAAATTCATACATTTCTTATCTTAGACCCATGGTTTCTTCTTCCTCAGCTTGAAGACTCAAAGCCTGGAGCCTAGAATCATGTAAGGATTACCTCATTTCACTCAAGAAGCTGGCAATTTGATATGAATGGTAAGTATGAGGACCCCCTTAATACTTCACTATATGGAACTCTTGATTGGAATGCCTGAGTGCTTTGTAATAGGGCTCCTAGTCTAAGAAACATGACAAAATCTTCCATTATTTAACATCAGAAGTTACAAGGTATCACTTCTGCATTAGCCTGTTAGTCCTACAAAGGTCCTACTTCATTTGGACATAAACACTATAAATAAAGCTGACTTGGGGGTTATGTTGAAGAATGTATACTATAAACATATTTAAAACTTGGACCAGGTTATTTCATACATGCCTAATACCAGACACATATTTGGAAATTAGTGAATAAATAAATGAAACAATAAATAAATGAAAGACTAAAGAAATTATTAGATAAATTTTTGCTTCCCATCTCTCAAGGCATTCTATATGCTGGGGCAAACATTTTGAATAAGTAGCATTTTTCCTCAAACACGAAGATACATAAAATGTCCTTTTCTACAGAGGCATAATTATTGGAGTTTTCATGCTTGTGGTTATAAAATTTTCAGGTAAATTGATGGAACTAGAGACTGTTATACTAAGAGTGGTAACCCAGACTCAAAAAGCCAAGTGATGATTTTTGGATCCTAGCTCCAAATCCTTAGATGTTAGTATATATCCTGATATAACTGCAGGAACCAGAAAAATGTAAAGTAACCAAGGGGGAAGGGGATGGAAGATGTCTAGTTTGTTTCTCCATTGCTGTGACAAACACTCTGACCAATACCAACTTGGGGAGGAAAGGGTTTATTCAGCTTACATCTCCCAGGTCACAGTTCATCACTGAGGTAGGAACTCAGAGCTGGAGCACAGACCATGGAGGAATGACTGGCTTGCTCCCCTGACCCAAGCTCTGCCTGCTTTCTTATACCATACAGGCCCACCTGCCCAGGGGTGGCACTGCTCACAATGGGCTGGGCCCTCCCACATAACTCAACAGTCAAGAAAATTCCCCCACAGACATGCCCACTGCTGGTTCACTGTTGCTCCCTCAACTCAGGTATGTTAAGTTGACACTAAAGCTCTCCAGCACAGAAGAGTTCATGAGAAGGGGATATTAGGAAACAGATGTTATCAAGGGAGAAATGAAAAAAATGGACAATATTTTAAAGGGGGAGGGAAGAGTGAGAGCTGTATGGGAGCAGAGGGAAGACAGAAAGATAATTTTTAAGTGGTGAGGAAAACCAAAGGGAAATGCAGTTAATAAGCCTACTGAAAAAATACACAGACAATATAAATGTGAGTACATGCGTATAACTGATGGCTATATAACAAAAATCACAGTGCCATGCATAGGAAACTTCCCTTTGAGTTGTCAGTCAGGTTGATCAGAGAAATTACCAAAATATAGGCTTTGCTTGATTCCCTTCCAGATCTTGAAGATAAGACCTTATTGCTGAGGATAGGACATACTTCCACACAGGACTTTGAGCAATCGGGCTGGAGATGACCTGGACGCCTCCTCCTTGAAGACTAGCTCTCATAGAATCAGAAGGTACTAGTCAGTCTTCAGTGGAGAAAATCAAGGATTCTACCCATCTGTAAAGCCTACAAACCACAATGAGTGGCCCATCAAATTATGTCTATTGTTACAAAAGTGGTAATTTTATCTTTGGGCTAATGAACAGCTGTCTAACTGGACTTAAGACCTGTTCAATGGAAGGGAAATCATGTTAGTGCTGTTATGATCATTCTTTTTTTAATTCATTATTTTATTTTGTGAGTATCAGTGTATTGCCTGCCTGTATAGAAGTGCACCCGTGTCATGCAATGCCTGCAGAGGTCAGAAGAGGGCATCAGAACTGCTAGAACTGAAATCACAGATGGTTATTAATCACCATGTGGATGCTGGGAACTGAACCCATCTCTTCTGCCAGAGAAGCCAGTGCTCTTATCTGCTGAGTCATCTCTCCAGCCCCTGTTACGATCATTCTTAACAGGATAAAGGATAAAGAAACAGGAGTCAAACTATATGAAGAGTTATCTTTACCTACACTTATCACCAGCTGTAAGTAGCTCAGGTCTAAGGATAAGTGTTAAAGCATTTTGTATATGCTTCTTCTATTTCATTTTAAACAATTGTTTTTCCTAATATTTATTGGCCATTTATACTTCTACTTTTGAAAACTGTGTTCAGTTAATCTGCCTATTTAATTATTGATTTGTGTTTTTTTCTATTTGATTGTAAGAGTTCTTATAGCTTCTAGAGATTAATATATTGTCAGGTCTATAGTTGACAAGGATTTTTCTCCCATTCTGTAAATTATTTCTTCAATCTGTTGATTATTTACTTTGAAGTGTTGAAGCTTCTTGATTTCATGCAATACCATTTGTCAGTTCTTGGGTTATTTTTTGAACTATTGGACTCCTTCAGATAGTCCTTGACAGGCTTCACATATTTCCCTAGAAACATTAAGGTATGGTGTCTTCAAAGGTTTCACATGTTTCCTCTAGCAGTTTCATACATTAAGGTATGCGATCTACTTTGAGTTGATTTTTGTTCAGGGTGAGAGATATGGATCTAGTTTCATTTTTCTACAGGTAGAAATATCATTTTCTCAGTAACATTTGCTGAATTAGCTTTCCTTTCTCCAATATATGCTTTTGACAATTTTGTCAAAAATTAGTTCTCTCTAACTTTCTAAGTGTATTTCTAGGTTCTCCATTCTATTCCATTGGTCTATATGTCTCATGTGTATGTGTGTGTGCCTGTACCATTTTTGTAACTATAGCTCTGTGGTGTTGTTCAAGATCAGGTATTTACTGTGCTATATCCAGCATTGCTACTTCTACTCAGGATTGTTTGGGCTCTTCAGTGTCTGTTGTGCTTTCATATGACTTATAGGATATTTTTTCTACTTACAGAAGAATAAAGTTGGAATTTTAATGAGAATTTAATTGAATCTGTGGATCACTTCCAGTAATATAGCTAAGTTTTTTAGTTTTGCTGGTCCATGAGAATGGGAAGTCTTTCCATTTTCTAGAGTCTTTTTCAACTTCTTTCTTCAGTCTTTTAATGTTTTCACTGTAAAGGGTTTTAATATCATTGATTAGCTTTGTTTCTAGGCATTTCATTTGAAGTATGGAGATATGTTTGTCTTTAATAAATGTCCAAAGTGTTTCCAAATACCTAGTAAAAAATATTCTCATACTTTATACCTACTCTGAAAAATATATTCACATACAGGTATTGATGTAAACAAATCAGAATGCCAACATAATCTAATGTGCTACAAATCAGATGTGCTACAAATCAGAATGCCAACATAATATAATGACAAAAAACATGCTTTCTATGGAGGAGAATTAAAGAAGAAATAGTATGTAGTTCAAATCCTGGCTTCAGTATCTTCTGGGGATTTTTGAGGCAGTTACCCATTTCGCTTTGTCATTTATGAATTGGTCATCATAATAAATGCCCTGTCTTTATTGGGTGATAATATGAATTACATGAGTTTATGTGTAGACTTCTTACGACAATGCCTGGAATGTAGTAAGAACTATAGGGAAATGGGTACAAATAAGTGATACTAGTATAACTGAAATAGCATTTGATAAGATCTTGAGTATTTCATACAGGAATGCCAGCTGTCTGCCTGCTCTTTTACATCTCAGATTGTATGTGTTGTTTAAGGGTTTTTGGATGGACTATTTGCTTTTGTTTCTTTAAAAACTTTTGGCAAGTGAATTGTATCTGGATTATGGTTGCACATGGCTCTAAGCACTCAGGAGGCTGAGGCAGAAGTAAGAATATTGAGAACCTGAGTCCAGCTTGGACTCCAAACCAAGTTCAAAGCCAGCTTGAGCTGCAGAGGGGGAAGGTGTCTGTGAATTGACAACCTTAATTCTCTAGTTATCTGCTGTTTGTGTGATAGTCATCATTATATTTACACTGTCTAATACTTTCTGAAGTTTATGATGATGTACCAAAATATTCATGCATCTAGATGCTAAAATTCATTTAAGCTTTTATTCCTGCCTTTACCTCAGGGATATATTATTTTAATCTGATTAAAAATCTGAAAATAGGGTGCTGAAGAGATGGCTCAGTGGTTAAGAGAAATGACTGCTCTTGTAGAGGACCTAGGTTTGAGTCCCGGCACCCACATGGTGGCTAACAACCATCTGTAGCTCCAGTTTCAGGGGATCCACCTCCTTCTTCTGACCTTTGTGTGTATTGCATGACACGGGTGCACTTACATACATGCAGACAATACACTCATACACATGAAATAAAAATGATAAAATATTTTTATCTATCTGAAAATAGGAAACCAAAGGGAAATGGGGGCACTTAAACTGGGGAGGGAAGAGGTTGTTAGACACAGAGATAGATAGATAGATAGAGAGAGAGAGAGAGAGAGAGAGAGGAATAAAGCTTAGGTGGCATAAAAAGCAAGAGGGAAATGTATTATCTCAAAAACCCTTTGAAAAAATATATATATATACAATAACTGCACATAGGAACATGTGTATACTTGAAGGTTATATAACAAGAAACACATTACCAGACAGGAGAGACCTCCCTTTGAATTATTGGTCAGGGTAGTTCAAAAGACTCCAAAAATAACACAAGCTATTGCCACAGCCCTTGATTACCCCCCAGAACTTGAAGGTAAGACCCTACTGCTAAAGATAGGACATACTTTGGACATAGTATTTGGAGCAAAAGACTTGGAGCTGACCTGGAAGTCTTCTCCCTGACAACTAACTCTCATACATCCAGAGGATGCTATAAAACTGCTAAGGGAGACCAGTCAGTGGTCCAGCCCAGCTCTAAAGCCTAATTACCACAATTATTGGCATAGTAAATTACCTCTATTAGTGCAGTTGTGACACTTTTATCTAGGGGGTACTCAACAGCTATCTAATTGGTCTTAAAGCCCTCTCAATGGGAGGGAACTCAGGGATGGCACTGTAAATATAACCAAATACATGGCTGGAGAGATCATAAATCCTAGAGAAACTCTATCTCTCTCATATCTCTAGACAAATGAAATTTCTTACTATATCCTAAATATGGATCCTTATATTCTCAGGCAAATAGACTGTACACCACTCACTAAAGAAGCTTATTTTTGCAACAGATCGAAGCTACTACCGAGTTCTACAACTGGTCATACAAAGAGAATATGTACCTGAGAGATGCTCATCCCTAAATGACACATCAGTGGTTGAACCTCTACACCTAAGGCTCATGGATCATAGCAGAACAGGGGGAGAGAGATTATTAACACATCCCTCAACTCTCACCAGCAAAGCTTCCTCACTCAGCAGAGTGTAATACACACAGAAGGCCACAACTGACTAAATTTTAGAGAATAAGAGACTGTAGGGTACACCTCCCTGGATAGGACTCCTATTTTAAACCTCACCCATCCATGGCTCAGGGACCACTGCAGAAGACAGGGTGGAAAAATTCTAAGAGCCAGGGTTGGCGCATGAACATAAGGAAACAAGCTTTCAGACCACTGGGAACTTGCTCAGATAAACTTAGAACAATGGTAACAGCATGACAAGACCCATGCCAACTCGATAGGACAAAAATTCAGCACAGAATGAGGGAAATGGGCAACAGGGCCCAGCACTAGCCTAGGAAATACTAGCAACTGATTGCTACTGGGTGAGGTCTTCTTTAAGGGAGAGACTCTAGATAGGCTGACTAGACTCCAGTGGATGAACCTGCACTGAAGGACATCTGGGTACAAATGTTTGCCTGGAAAAGACTTAACATATATGACAGAATACATGAAATCCAGTGTGGGAGGTATGGGGGGCATGTTAGAGGGATTATGGATGGAAGAAGGGTATACATTTGATTAAGGTCTATTATATGAGATGCACGAATAAAAATATTTTTATAAAAGAATCTGAAAATATTTTTCAAATTATTCTCAATACTATGTCAATTTGGAAAAGTAAGTACATATTTAATTTTTTGTATTTGTGGCTGAGTGAATGAATTATTATCAATGAATACTAGGGTATTATTTTAATATCTATAAAAAATAAAAATGTAAACAGATCCCTAACCTCACACAACATAGATGAGGTCCAACAACAGTTTTCTGTGTCTCAATTAAGATCAGACTGCGTTCTGTCTTACAGTACTCCATATCATGTGAACCAGCAGCTTTCAGGCTGTGCTTGGGTCTGGATGACTGCATCTTGTCAGCAGAATTTGGCTCCATGGAGTGTAAATGCACAATTTGCACCTCATTCATGCAAATGCCATCTAGCACAACTCCTGAGGCACAGACTGATAAATAACTTATTCCTAAAAATATACCTCCCTATAAGCTTGTCAAAGTAGATTGGGAATACATGGACACATTAATTTATTAAAACCATATCAGAAAATAACAAGTCCAAGAACTTGTCAAGCACATCAGCTGGGGGAAGGGGCAATACTCTCCTGAACTCTTTTGCTATGTCTCCTGCATAATTTTCATCTAGCCATCTAGTGTTTTCATCAGTAGGCCAACAGTAGATGACTCCTGACTGCTCAGGGATACTGCCTCAACTTGGTCCCTACTGCTGATGAAGCCTACTCAATTAGTCATCTGCCCACCCATTGCCTTGTCCATCCATCTGGACAGGCCCTGCACTTTGCCTCCAGTGCTCTGCACCTTGCCTTTGTAAATAGACTCAATGCTAAGGCCTGGTTCAGTGTTGTGACACCATGGGCTTGGTGTCCAGCAGTACTCCAGCTGGGTTCTTCATCTAAACATCTTCCCTGCTGCTGTGTCAGCTCTCTGCCTCTGCTGAGAGTAAGGCCTTTGAACTTTTTGAAGTGTGTGTGTGTGTGTGTGTGTGTGTGTGTGTGTATGTGTGTGTCTGTGTGTGTGTCTGTGTCTTGTCTCTGTGTGCACTGACCAATGTGGGTGCATGGTGGAAGCCAGAGATCAATATAGGCTTAGCTTCCTCAATCACTTCTTCAATGTATTCTTTGAGACAGGCTCTCTCACTCACTGATTGAATTACCCTGGCAGGCCAGTGAGTCTTCAGGATCAGCCTGTCTCTGCCCTTCAGCCCTTGTTTTACAGGCCTGTGCCTCCATACCTAGCTTTTAAATTTTTAATCCTTTTTCCTTATGTGTACATGTGTGTAGGGGGTATGTGTACATGATTTCAGAGGCATATAGCCCCAATGAAACTTAAATTACAGGCGGTTGTGAGCTGCCAGATGTGGGTGCTGGGACCCAAGCTGTTGGTCTTCTGTAAGACCAATACATGCTTTTAACTGTCATCTCTTCAGCCCTATACCTGGCCTTTTTATGAGGGTCTGGGCATCTGAATGCAGGTCCTCGTGCTTGCCCCACAAGTACTTTAACCACTGAGTCATGTCCCCAAACCTGTAGTCATTTTGAATTAGCAGTTTTCATCTTCTAACCAGGAGAAAACTACACTTTATACCAAGATAATCAGTAAAATTCTATATGATAATTTAAAGCAAACACCTCGTTTCAAATTTTTCATACGTGTTTCTGTTTATATGTTGTACATATGTTTAATAGACTGTTAAAAATGAGGATTTTGTATGAACTTTCAAGTTGAGTACTCATTAGATGCTCCATATGCAGAGTTTACAGAGATATTTTGACATTGAGACTCATGAAACAGATAAAAAATATCAATTATGGTCAGAGAGAGGAAGTATCAGATTCAGTGAGCATCTGTCCCAATGAGTGTGCTCACGTTGTATGCTCCCATCATTCCATGGTGCTGAGTACAGGGGTGAGACAGTCCCATGGCTTGTCAACATAGGGTTGTACATGATAAGCTATTATCTTATGTAAATATGTCACATTCAGTTTTGTTCTTGGTAATTTTCTGATTCCCAGTGCCCACCTCAAGATTCTCTGTATCTGTTCTTATCATGGGACTTTGCATGGATTAGGTGCTTGTACATAGAAAAACGGCAATGCATGGATAATTCCGTTTATTTCTAATAAATTACCACTACCAAAATACTCATCCTTTCTGCTCTTTAGAACAGAGGCCAGCCACCTATTGGCACCATCATTTGGTCAATCTGCTTCTAAACTCATTTACTAAATCTTGATTTCAATTATTACATTATAGTTGAAAATATCTGTTTGCTTTCTTTTTATATGCTTCATTTCTCTATTAAAATTCTCTTATCTATTTTTTAATTTTTTGACAATTTCACACTTTTATGTATTACACTGTGTTCTCATTCACTCCTATGCTCTCTCATCCACCTCCCAGTCCTACTTCTCACTCCTCTCCAGCCCTTTCTTCATGTTTATCAGTTACTGTAAGCTTTCATCTGCTTATTCCACTAACTGGGCCATAGACACATCTGTGTCTGATTATGTGTGTATCTTTTTTTGTTCCCCTTTTTTCCACTTTCTCTTTCTTGTTATGCCTGGCCATTTCTAATTGAGTGTTGGGCATTCTGTACTCCAACTGTATAGTCTTCAGGTTATTATTTCCCTTCAAAGAAGGTTTACCATCTGTATGGAAAGCAGCAGAAAGACAGATTAAATTAATATGGGACTGCTATGACTTAAAGTTGCCTCACAGTCTCTACCAGCACTGAAACCTTTACCTATCACTAGTCCCAATATGGAGGCCTCAAAGGTCTCACACTTTCCTAGAACCATCATGACTGACAGTTCTTGACTCTCATTTCTGCTCTCTGTCACTGTTATAGTAAAAACAACAAAACAGAACAAACAAACAATAAAAATGCCTGTTTTGTTCTAGAAACTCTGTGCATGCTTTTTCTGCATCTTGCCTTTCAGAGTGTAACCAGAAAATACCTTGATCTCAAGGTGAAAAATTATCCAGGCCTTACTTCCCCCACCTCTTCTGAGGCATGCTCTACAAGTTCTAGCTGCCTGAAGCACCCTGTCCACGATCTCTTGATTTTTCACAAGGCTTTTCTGGTTTCTCTATCAACAATCACTCTCAATATCTTTCCAGCTTTCTATCCAACAGTAAAATTAGCAAATGCCCTTTGGGATAGAGGTACTTAGAGTTTGTGTTACAACAGGTGATATTTTTTTTCTTTAGAGTTTGGGCCTTTAAGTCCTGGCTTCCTTAATAATCCCTATTTTTATTTTCAGATATACTTTCATTTATTATTTTTTAGAATAATGACTCTACTTCTTGACAAATATTTGTTGTTATATGTGGAATGGAAGTTCTATGTTGAATCTTGAAATGTAAATAGAAAAGGAAGGAAATAGTATTGCAGGCCACCGACATGATATTACAAAAGCACAACGTGGATGGAAACTCTGCTGTGTTTTGTGGACACTGAGTTCAAGAAGAGATATGACACAAGATTGGTGAGTAATGAGTTTGGAGGGGCAGTACAGGTTTTAGTAAAAAAAGAGCTTATATAACATTCTGAGTAACATTTCGTTTTATAGGTAATGGGGTACCATTAATTAATTTTGACATGGAAATTAGCTAAATCATAAGTATAAAATTATCTTACAAAATAACTTCTGTGATACTGTAAAGAATGAACTTGAAGGGATAAGACTAATAGATACATGAATCAGGTGAGTTGTTGAAAAAGTTCAGATATAATAGGCCCAGGATTTATATGATGTAGGACAACAGCAGTGATGGTAGGGGGTGGAATATGGATTTTATATAAAGTCAATGTGACTTTGTGAAAGATCAAACATAAAGGAAAGATAGATTCAGAAATATTTTAAGTCTGTAGCTGATTGAAAGGGGTTAACTTTCAGTTATAAATATAAACCAAAATCTTATTTCTTGATGAAGAGACTTGTTGGACTTACTGAGTTTAAGAAACCTGTAGTACAATTTTGTGAAGATCTGTACTTATGTTTATACTGATGTGTCTAAGTATTAATAGAGCTCCCAGGCAGAAGCAAAGGATTGGATGGCATTATGGGCTGGGTGGCCATTGTGGATGAATAGGATCAACCAGGCAAATCTCATCCTTCATTCTCTACTGGCAAACAAGTTGAGTTATAGTTTGACCATCAGTTCTTCCCAATGAAATCAAGATAAATTCCCAAGAACAACTTTCCTAAAATTGTTAGAATTTGTTAGAATGCAAGACATCTTAAGGTTTGCCAAAGCTTTTTTAAATAACTTGTCTGACTTGATCAAATACCTAAGAAGACTATTGTCTGTGGATATATTATTATTACTAGAGGATTATTACTAGAGGATTACTAGAGGAAAACTTGAATGAGAAAGGATTTGTAAGGCTATTTGCTAGATTTTCTTCCTCTCATTCCAAGAAGGCATTCTTGGAAAATTAAGAGTTTCATGGTAAAGAAATTTATTACTTGGAAAATAGGTTTTTAGTTCATAAGAGAAATTTCCTTTTCACAAAAATAGCTCCTATGTGATATATTAAACTGTTCCATTACTATGCTACATATTATCACAAGTTTCCTATTTCTGTAGTATTATTTATAAATAAAAAGTACCAAACATTTGAAATTAGGTAAATTCATGAAGCTCTATAATTGTTTTTGTCATCAAAGTTACTTTCATAAGACATTAATATTGTGTCCATGATATAAAAAATGCAAGAACATGTATCATAGGAAGATAACATGTTGTAAATTTAAAAAGCATGTTAAAGAAATCAGTCTAATCTATGAATTTAAAATAAGTCAATCTAGAATATTTTTAGCTTTTTAAAAGTTTTACCCTTTCCATTTTTTCCATCTTAGAATGGCAATGTTTTGAAACACTTGTGTTTCTCAGTTTATACCTTCACAGTACTTGTAAGGTGACATTTCTGATCCTTTGTAGATCAGATTACCACAGTACACTGTGTGTTTCTCCACCTTCCAGCAAGCCTCCACCAAGCTTTCCCTTCCTCAAATCAAATTCCAGGATCCGAAAGACTAGTGAATTCTGGAAGAATCCACTGATATTTCGGTGAAGTTAGAAATTTACATATTGAAATAATATGAAATGTTTTGTAAATCGTGCTATTTTTAAAATTTAAGCTGCTGCCTTCCTTTAAGTCTTTTAAGCTAATTGACATGAAAAGCAATGAATAATTTTTCTCAGATTAGGTTTTTGGAAAACAGGATTTCTGCTTCTCACCATGGTAGAATAACTGGAAATGGAATTCTTGTACCTACTTAAGAGTATAAAAACAAAGAAAAATGAATTCAATGACTGTTTCAGTCAGTGGACATTAAGAAACATTAATTGTGTCTAAGAGCAGGAAAACAAGCAAATCAATGCCCACCATCAGGTTCTCTGCCCTGAGGATCATCCCACCCGTGGTCTAGGAAGAGACCCTAGAACAGCATCCTTGTCTCAGTTGCACAGACTGAAGGGAGATCAAGGAGGTTGGCTTTTGGAAAATGTACAGCAGAATTCTGAACAGGGGGTGAGATATCTAAAGTCCTAGAACATTTGCATGATGTACCTTGAACCTTCGTTTACTGTGAGTGTAGAACTCAACTCTAGGAGAGTGACCGAGAACAATTAGAAAGAAACATGAAGCCATTTTCCAAGCTCCACGTAGGTGAGGAGACAATCAAGTTCTGACTAGGCAGCATGATGATTCCTTGCTTATTATACAGAACAGTTAGTAGAAAGTTCAGTTGATATTAGCACAAGGCAAAGCTATCTCTAGATAGTGAAAATGAAGCATTGTAAAAATCTGCCAAAAATGTGAAAGTAAAATTTTGTTGTAGATAGCCTAAAACTGTGAAGGGGCCAGTAGCAGTAGTTTGTTGTATGAATTTTATGTGATATATAAGTAAAGTAACTATTTTACATAATAACTATGATAATTTAAAGAATATTAAAGTCTCTAGAAAAACCACTGAAAACTTTAACACAAAGAAATGAAAAGAATCCAGCAATAGAGATAAGATTATTAAAAGTCTTCATTTAATCCAAAAGAAGGCAAGAGGTAAAATATGAGAGATGAGATTAGTAAGGAATGAATAGCAAGCTGACAGATTTAAATCTGCATATCTTAATAATTATATTTAAAGTAAATAAGCTAAATACATACTTCAACCAATGAAATTGTAAAACTGTATTCAAACACAAGACTTAATTATACCCTATCTACAAGATCATTTTAGCATAAAGTTAAAAGAGTGGTTAAAATTAAGTTTATGACAGTGTGATCCCACTATAAACGTACTAGGATAGCTAATATCACATGCTGGGGAGGTTTCTAAGCAAGTCCTGTACACTCCTAAAAGAAATACTAAAGTGATACAGCCACTTTGGTAAATTGTCAGGTTGTTTACCAAAAAAAAGTCAGACATACAATGTAACTTGGCAGGCAATCTCTACAAAGCTTTATTTCTAGCTTCCCTTCAACAGGCAATGAATAAATAAACCAAGGTGTCTGAACTTGGCAGAATGCTACTTTGAAGAATGTAACAAACCACTGAAGCATGCAACATGGATGAATCTCAAGGTGGTTATGCTACACAAATAAGTCAGACTCAAAAAGTTACACTGATTCCATCTATATGAAATTCTGCAAAAGCTAAAGCAATAGTGACAGAAGACAGAGTGGTGATTGCTGGGACCAGAATGGGAGACTGATGGGGTGCATCACAGGGGCATCGAAGAAACTTCTGGGTTGATAGAACTGTCTTCTGTCTTGATTGTGTTGTTTGCTAGATAACTGCATCTGCCCATTGTTAGGAAAAATTACGTATGCTAAAAATCAAGCAGTGGATAGATTAAAATACATGAAAATTAGGTATCGAATAAAGGTAAATGTATAGATTATATGGATATTTTCAGTGTAAATCATAAAAATATCAAATAAATCAATATTCAGAATAAAATTACCAAATATTTTAAACAGATAAATTGAACAGTATTTTGGATACATTGGATTAAATAAAATATATTTAGTAAAATGAACTTAATACTTTTTTCCATTTATATAGCTGTTGGGGAATTTAAGATGATATATATGGTTCACTTTAAATTTCTGTTAGATGTTGCTGTAACAGTATGTACTGAAATAGATTTTTTAGCAAAGGCATCATGATAACTCAACAAGAAAGGATGAGATTTTTCAACAAATAATATTTGGAAAACTGAATGCCATCAGTAAAAAAAAGAAATAAATGTTTTTACACTTACCTTACACAGTGCATCAAAATTAAATCAGCACGATCATATAATTACAAAACTCATGGAAGAACCCTTAAAAATCCTTGCAACATGATATAGGAAAAGACATTTGAGATGACACAAAAGCATAAGCTATAAAATAAAGAAGATTTATAAATTAGTCTTTATGAATGTTGCAAACATCTTTCACTGAGTGGAAGAATGCATTCGAAGTATATATAACTGCCAAAGACTTTGAGCCAAAAATATGTAAAGCACTTTCACTTACATAACTCAATAATACTATAATCAATTCAGTTTAAAAAATGAGCAAAAACTTATGTGGGACTTGTGCACGCTGTCACCATTGCTATGAGTTCATATAAATAACTGACCAGTTGTCTAGAAAACTGTTTCCTTGTCATTATCCACCTCCTCTGGCTCTTACAATCTTTCTGCTCCCTGTTCTGCAATAGTCCTTAAGCCTTTGGAAACAGAGGTTGAATATATGTGTCCTATGAAGAGATAAGCACTCTGCAGTCTCTTATTCTCTGCACATTGACCAGTTGTGGGTGTCTATGTTAATCACCATCTGCTGAATAAGGATATTTCTCTGGTGAAAGTTGAGAGATGCACTTATCTATGGATATAACACTCAGTTACTAGGAGTCAGTTTAATGCTTTATCTATTTATCAAAAATCTATTATTAGGCTCTCCTCTATGTCCTGTGATATGGGTAATCACAGGTTCCTAAGCCTTATATCAATATCAGGATAGACTCCATCTTAAGAAGTCCACCTTAAATCCAATTAAAAGTGGCTGGTTACTCCCATAATATTTGTGCCACTATTGCATTAGTCGGCATATGAAATTTTTTAAATTTTAATTTAATTACACCATAAAAAAGAAAAAAATGAAAAAAAGAAAAAGAAAAAGAAAAAAGAAAAAATGGGCAATAGATTTGAGCAGATATTGACTTCACAATCTAGACACACAAATGATACATGAAAAGGTATTTAACTTTCTTAGTTGTTAAATACATGCAATAGAAAACCACAGAGTACCATTACATATACACATGTTCAAACCTAAAATTAGAAAGAGTAGAAGTACTAACTTTGCCAAATTTAACACATTGAGAGCTCTTCTGTATTACCATGGGATTGTAAAGTGTCACAACCACTTTGAAGAATAGTTCAGCCAAATTCAAGCCAATCGCTTGTCTACCATATGATTCAGAAATTCTACTTGTTTACCTCAAAGTAATGAAAATGTATGTAATACCCGGAGTGGTTCATGAATGTTTGTAGCAACTTTGTTCACAGTAGCTAAAACATGAAGCAATTTTAATATATATCAGCAGGTGAATGGATAAGAAATTTGATGTATATTTGTAAAATAAAAATACTATCTCTGCTTCCCTGGGCCTGCAGGACCCACAGGCCTCTCTTCAACCTGCAGGCCCCTCTCCGGGATCCTCAGGAGCACTGCTCCTGAGCATGGCCCTGCCCTCACCTCCCTCTACCTCCCTGGGCTTGGAGAACCCACAGGCCTCTCTCTGACCACCAGGCCTCTCTCCCAGGTAAGTCCATCACGTACTCCATGACCTGACTCCACCAGCCTTATCCACCCACCTATCTCCCCCAACGGTCTCACCTCCTAGCCTGGGTCCTGTCCCATTCCTTGTCTTGCGGCCCCAGATACCTAGGGAACCAACACTGTTTCCTGATCCTTTGCATCCAGACCAACTCAGTGCATTCTCAGGTCCCCAGGGACTCTCTAGGCCTAGCCCAACCTCCCTTGACTTCCCTGCGACTGCACCACCCACCAGCCTCTTTTGGGGACTGTGGCTGACCTTTTCTCTTCATGATCCTTTGCACCCAGACCAACCCAGCTCCACAGTGCAGTCCCCAGTAGCCCAAGGGGCAACTCTCCCCCACATCTGCTTTTGCATCTCTGGGTGGCATGGCCACAAGGTGCCCTAGACCAGCATCTTTCCTAGGCCCAGCTCCCAGGCCAGTCCAACTCTCAAATTCCTGAGGCCAAAATCTTTCCTGGAGGGATATAGACCTTAAGGAGAAAGCCTGAGATCATCTGATCCTCATCTGACGTGGGCCTCCGTGGGAGCTCCTGAAGACAAAAGCAATCTGGCCACTCCAATATAAAATCAAAAGAGAGAACTGGAAGCTTAGAGGAACCAGCTTTTCATGCCCAAAAAGTAAACCACAAAAACAGATAAAGTTCACAAAAAAAAGCAGACCTAAACTTGAAGGCTTGAGTCTCACACAAGAATCAGAAACAACAAAAGAAATCCACATGTCAAAATCAGAGAGAAAAAATAATAACATGAAAAGCCAAATAACATATCCCTACCAAATACCAATAGTCCTCTAGAGGAGAACAATGAGAACCCCCTAGAGATAATGCAGGACATGAAACTCAAAAGAACAATTATAAACATGGTAAAAGTATTCAGTGAATTTAAAGAACACACAAATAAATCAAGGAACTGAAGGAAGATAGGGATACACTTCTGAATGAATTCAGAAAAGAGTTAGAAATACTGAAGAATACTCCTGCTGAAATGAAGAAGGAAGTGAAATACTCAGTAAGCCAATTAGAAACGACAGGAGAAAGCCTCAGCAATAGGGTGACAAAATGGAAAACAGGGTATCAAGACCGGAAGATAAAGTGGACAAACTAGACCACTGAAGCAAAGATTATGAAAAATTTAAGAAATCACAAGAATGGAATATGCAGGAATTGTGTGACACCATAAAAAAGACCAAACTTATGAATCACAGGCATACAGGAAGGAGAAGAAACCCAAGATAATAGCAAGGACCAGATCTTCAACAGAATTGTGGAAGAACATTTCCCAAAATTAAAGAAAGACATGCCCATACAAATACAAGAAGCATACAGAACACCAAATAGACAGGACCAGAAAAGAAACTCTCCACAGTACATCATAGTAAAAACGCTAAACGTAAAAAACAAAGGGACAATACTGACTGCAAAAGAGAAATAAGAAGTCACATATAAAGGAAAACCCATTAGGATTACATCTGACTTTTCAGAGCAAAACATGAAAGCCAGAAGAGCCTGGAACAAAGTATTCCCAGTTTTAAATGACCACAGATGCCAACCCAGATAACTATACTCAGCCAAAATGTCTATTTGGT
>NW_008351958.1:5634551-5635865 GCF_000622305.1 Nannospalax galili | reverse complement strand
GTATAACTGTGGAAAAGTACAGCTATAACAAGAATGTAAAGAGAAATAAAAGTGACAGGATTCAATACTCATCTTTCATTAATAACTTTGAAACGGACTGAACTCCCCAGTCAAAAGACACAGACTAGGTGAATGGATTAAGAAACAAAACCCATCTTTTTGTTGCCTGCAAGAAACTCATCTCACTTTCAAGGACAGACACTCTATTAAAATGAAAGGATGGAAAAATATATACCAATCAAATGACACTAAGAAAAAAAGCAGGCATAGCAACTTTAATATGTGACAAAATAGACTTTAAACTAAAACTAATCAGAAGAGACAAAGAGGGACACTTTATTCTGATAAAAGGAACAATAAATCAAGAAGATATTACAATCCTGAATGTATATTCACCAAACTCTGGTGCACCCAACTTCATAAAAGCAATACTACAGGACTATAAGACCCAGATTAATCCCAACTCATTAATAGTAGGGGACTTCAATGCCCCATTGTCTCCATTAGATATGTCAACAGGACAGAGAGTTAACAGAGAGACATCTGAGTATTCCACCCAAGCACCAAAGGACACACTTTCTACTCAGCACCCCATGGAACCTTCTCCAAAATCGACCATATACTGGGGCACAAAACAAGCCTCAACAAATACAAAAAGATTTGAATAATTCCATGCATTCCATCAGACCAAAATACAATAAAGCTTACAGTCAACACCTGAAGAAGCTCTAATCACCATATGATCATGGAGATTGAACAACACACTCCTGAATGATGAATGGGTCAAAAGAGAAATTAAGAAAGAAATAAAAATATTCCTGGAATTAAATGAAAAGGACAAGACAACACAACAAAACCTCTGGGACACACTGAAAACAGTCCTTAGAGGGAAGTTTATAGCTCTAAGTGCCTACATCAAAAAATCAGAAAGAACACAAATAAATGACTTAACGTTGCAACTCAACACACTTGAAAAGCAACAGCAAACAAAACCCAAACCCAGCAGACAAGAAGAAGTAACAAAAACAGGGCAGAAATTAATGAAATTGAAACAAAGAAAATAATACAATGAATCAACAATTGTAAGAGCTGGTGCTTTGAAAAGATAAAAAAGATTGACAGACCACTAGCCCAGTTAACCAAAAGAAAGAAAGAGCACCTCCAAATCAACAATATCAGAGATGAAAGGGGAAACATCACAACAGACACCAGAAAGATACAGAACATTATAAGGGAATACTTTAAAAACTTATATGCTACTAAATTTGAAAACCTAAAAGAAATGGATGAATATCTAAAGGTATGGGAACTACG
>NW_008351958.1:5592772-5633872 GCF_000622305.1 Nannospalax galili | reverse complement strand
TTCCACGCACAAACTCCGAGAAATTATTAACACATTCAGTAAAGTGTCAGGTTACAAAATTAACCTACAAAAGTCTGTAGCCTTTCTATATACCTGTAACAAGCAATCAGAGAAAGAGTATTTGGAAACACTTCCTTTCACAATAGCTAAAAAAAAAAATCTCGGAATAAACCTGACCAAAGACATTAAAGAGCTCTACAAGGAAAATTTTAACTCTTTAAAGAAAGAAATTGAGGAAGACATCAGAAGATGGAAGGACCACCCATGCTCATGGACTGGAAGACTTAATATTGTGAAAATGACCATCCTACCAAAAGTCATTTATACATTCAATGCAATGTTAATCAAAATCCCCATGACATTTTTCTTAGAACTGGAAAAAAGTATTCTAAGATTCAACGGAAGCACAAAAGATCTCTGATAGCCAAAACAACCCTGAGTACTAAGAGCAATGCTGGGGGGATTACTATACCAGATTTCAAGCTGTATTACAGAGCTTTAGTCATATAAAGGACATGGTACTGGCACAAAAATAGACCCATAAATCAATGGAACAAAATTGAAGAGCCAAATATGAGTAAATGAAATTTCAATCACCTGATATTTGACAAACGGGCCAGGAATATTCACTGGAGGGAAGACAGCATGTTCAGCAAATGGTGCTGGCAAAACTGGATCTGCACTTGTAGAAGAATGAAACTAAACCCCTATCTTTCACCCTGCACATAAGTCAATTCCAAATGGCTCAAAGACCTCAATGTAAATCCTGAAACTCTGATAGAAGAAACTCTGTGTTAGAAGAACACACTGGCCATGGTCTACAAGAGACAGGGGTACGAAAGGGTTTTCTAAACTGACATTAATTGCTCAGGAAATATGGTCAAAAATCAACAAATTGGACCACATTAAACAAAAACCAAAAAAAGCTTCTGTTCATCAATAGAAGCAACCAAGGAAGTGAAGGGAAAACACACAGAGTGGCAGAAAATCTTCACCAGTGACACGTCTGACAGGTTTAACACCCAGACTATGCAAAGGACTCAAAAAATCCAGGAATGAAGTAAGCAAGTAACGCCATTACAAGATGGACCAAGGAGATGAACAGAGAGTAGTCAAAAGAAGAAGTAAAGATGGCTATGAAACACCTTAAAAGATGTTCAACATCACTAATAATTAAGGAAATCCAAATTAAAACCACTTTAAAATTTCACCTTACCCCAGTCAGACTAGCGAAGATCAAGAGAACAAATGATACCAAATTTTGGAGAGGATGTGGAGAAAGGGGAACACTCATCTACTGCTGGTGGAGCTGCAAATTGGTTCAACCTCTATGGAAAGCAGTGTGGAGAACTCTTAAAAAACTACAAATGAACCTACCATTTGACCCAGTTATACCACTCCTTGGCATACACCCAAAGAACTCATCCTAGTGCACCAAGTGAAGTAACACAGACTCAGAAAAAAAATCGACATATGTTCTCCCTCATATGTGGATCCTAGAACCAGACCCTGATAAATGATTATATAACCAGACATAACTATAGGAACCAGGATAATGGAAAGGAAACAGGGAGGTAAAGGAAAAGAAAGAACCTGAAAGAGAAGAACAGTAGGAAACAGACCTTAATAAGGGAGATATGGATAAAATTTGGGTTATTTTAAGGGAGGGGGGAGGGAAGGGTATACAAGCAACCTGGGGGATAAAGGAAAAGAAGGATCTCAAGAGAGGTAGGACCATAGGAGAAGGGTATTAATAAGGGAGAAAGGGGGGAAATGGGAGCATCTTAAGTGGGAAAATCATGATGGAAGGGTAAGACAATGTGGGAGGGAACCATATTACTCCTACAACCTACTCACAAATTATACATAGCAGATCAAGAAATATAAGTCTAAGTAAGGATTATCTGAGAACAACTGGTCTTTGCCCAAGATTTATCTACATGACACACAGTAGTTAAAAGTAACAGACTGGTGGAACTAACCTTCTTGGATGTTTAATAGACATAGTTTGAGGTCTCTAATAATTTGGTCAGAGGGACATAAAGGACACGTTTTGCTCCTTGCCCTCCTAGGTCGACTAGTCCCAAGGACTATGAGCGTCTCTCAAAATGTCCTGTAATGGTGGTGGGTCATCTGTCCTCTTGATCAAGAAGGCCAAGGAGACCCCACTAGATGGACTTGAACCAGTGTCCAGTCTATAAAGAGGAGGGTCAACACAGAGGAATCATTTCTTCCATGCATCCAAGCAAAGCCAACCGTGGTCAAGCAGGATCTTTGACTTATCTTCACATAGGCGGACCTGTAAAAGAAAGGAGCCAGGGGCTCCTCCCAAGCCCATGTGACCTCTGAGGAACAGATCCTCAAATGGCCTTAAGAGTAAAAATAAATTGGTTTATGTGGGCTAACTGTATGGCCTTAAACACCCACTTTAAAGTATAACCAAAGATTAAAAGGGCCAATATAATTTCTTAAGAGTCCATATGCATAGCTAAAGGCTACATAAGAAGCAACAATGCCAAACAGGTGATACCTTCTTTTGAGTTGTTGGCCAGGGTGGCCAAAGGGACTCCCTGATAGTAACCCAGCATCAAAGTGGGAAAATGAACAGCAGACCCTAATCTTATCTAAAGGAATATTGACAACTGATCACTGCTAGATGAGGAACAGCTGACCCTCCTAAAACAAAGACCTCTAGATAGGCTGACTAGATTCCCCAGAAGGGCAAGTAGTGGGGAATGGCTGGGGGTCCCCTCAACACAGCAGACAGTAGCAGAGATATCAGAGTATAAGTGCTCTACAGGAGGGAGGGAGGCTATGGGAGGGTGCTATCTGGGAAGTGGGTGTATAGTCGAATGAGATGGTTTGGGATGTTCTGTGTGAGATACATACAAAAAAACACAATTTTTTAAAAATGTATTATATTTGAGGAGGAAGCATGGTAATTTACATCATGCTAATTAGTAGAAGTGATAAACAATACCATTGAAATCTGCCCGATGACTTTATAGACATACACAGGTACCAAGGATCCAAGTGCAACTGATTATGACTGGTAATAATCAGATACATATATATTAGAGATGCAAGCACCAACATCTCAGCATTAGTAGCAAAAACAATGAGTCTTTCTGCAGGGAACAATATCTTCTAAAATGAAATGGAGATCTTTTTTAAAGGTTAAAAACTCATCCAATTTTATGTCTTATAGGGCTTATACTGAGGTCAATAATATATCACTATATTAATTCAACTGTGAACCTAGAAACTTGCACCCACTTGTGAAAGAGACGTACTCTTACTCTGGAGTAAGTTACTGAATATGTTAAAGCTATAGTGAAAAGCTTCTAATAATGTAGTTATTAAAAATTAAAAAATATTATGATAAAAAATAATAATTCTTCAAAGCATAAAAATTTCCTCCTTAATAATTAGTAGATGTGAAAAACATTACCACTGAAATCTACCTGATGACTTTATATCCATGCTCAGATGCCAAGGAGCTCAGAAAGTAACCAACTGTGACTAGTAATAATCAGATATATAGAGATTAGAGATGCGTCTGCAAACATCTTAATGTCAATTGCATTAAAAGTGAAGTTTTCTGCATGAAGCTCTGCATTTTAATAATGAAATGGAGATCTTTTTTAAAGGTTAAAACCTCATTTAATTTTATGTCTTACAGGGTTTATACTGAGTACAATATTGTATAACTGTAATAATTCAACTGTAAACCTAAAAATGTATAGCCAATTTTGTAAGAGATGCATCCTAGCCATGAAAATTGTTATTGAATATGTCAATACTGATGTAATGAAATGCTTTTTCTAAATATGTGTTTATTAAATAAATAATTAAGAAATAAATAAATAAAAATACTATTCAAAGATAAAGAGAAAAATGAATGACTATAACAGTTGATATAAATCTTGAAAGGTTAGCTTTAACCAAAGAAATCATGCATGATACATATAAATTATACTTGCATAGAGCTCTAAAGAACTCTAATCAAGCCAGATATGGTGGCACTCAGGAGGCAGAGGCAGGCAGATGTCAGTGAGAATAAGGCCATCTTGGTCTACATAGCAAGTTCTGGGTTATCTGGTGCTAAGCCTTTAATGAACAAAGATTTTACAAAAGACAACAGCTGTTTCAACAATCTGAGATAATTTGGGGAAGTCTGTGGAAATGTTTTATAACTTGATTAAGATGACATTATATGTTAATGTATAATTTATTCAAGAGAACAAATGACACCACATGCTGGCAAGGACGTGGAGAATGGGCAACACTCAATCACTGTTGGTGGGATTGCAAACTCATTCAACAACTATAGAAAGCAGTGTGGAGAACTCTTAAAAAAACTAAAACTGAATCAACCATCTTATCAGTTATACCACTCTTTGGAATATAACCAAAAGACTCATCCTACTGCAGAGATACTTCTACAACCATTTCTGTTTTCTGCTCTTTTTACAATAGCTAAAAAGTTGAAACAATGTAAATGCCTCTCAACTGCCAAATGGATAATAAAAATGTGGTACATTTACACAATGGTGTTCTATTCCGTGATAAAGAAATGAAATCATGGAATTTGCAGTAAATGGATGGAGTTTGGTGTTATAGTAAGTGAAGTAACGCAAACTCAGAAAAACAAGCAATGTATGTTCTCTTTGTACATTTGTGGATCTTAGCTCCAAATCCTTACATGTGAGTATATATACTTACTGATGTAACCACAAGAGCTAAGAAAATGGAAAGGATCCAGGGAGATAAAAGGAAAAATGGGCCTGAGACAAGTGGATAATAGGAAACAGATGTTACCAAGGGTGAAATGGGGAAAATTAGGGGTATTTAACTGGAAAGGGGGGAGGGCAGGATATACAAGGAGCCATGGGTGGAAAGGGGTGGAAAGGGGCAGAAAGCATTCAAGAGACAAGGACAGGAGATAGGTATTATCAAGGGAAAAAAATGGGGAAAATGGGAGTACTTAAACTGCAGGGAGAGGAGGGAGGTTAGACAGGGAGAGTGAGAACAGAGATAAATAAAGATTAGGTGGTATAAAAAACAAGAGGGAAATGTATTGGCACAAAAACCTCCTGAAAAATACACATACAATACCTGAACATGAGTGCATGTGTATACCTGAAGGCTGTATAACACAGTGCCAGACAGGAGAAACTTCCCATTTAATTGTTGGTCAGGGTAGTCCAAGAGATTCCCAAAATAACACAGGCTATTGCCACAGTCCCTGATTACCTCCCAGAACTTGAGGGTAAGTCCCTATTGCTGAAGACAGGACATAACTTTGGACACAGGAGGTTGAGCAATGGAGCTGGAACTGACCTGGAAGCCTCTTCCCTGAAGACTAGCTCTCACAGATGTGGAGGACACGATGCAAACTGCTAAGGGAGAAAAATCACTCAATGGTCCAACCTAGCTTTAAAGTCTAAGAACCACAACAATGACTAGTATAACAAACCATAGCAGTGCAGTAGTGGCGCTTTTATCTTGAGAGTAATCAATAGCTATCTAATTGGACTTAAAGTAAGCTCAACGGGAGGGAACGTATGTGTGGCACTGTAAACAGCCAAATACACATGGTTGGAGAGGTCACAAATCCTAGAGAAAACCCTACCTCGGTCATATCCCAAGACAAATAAAATGTCTTACCGTGTGCTAAATATGGATCCTTTTATTTACAGACAAGTACATCATTCATTATTCATCAAAGAAGCTTCTTTTTGCAACAGATGGGGACTATTAAAGAGTGCCACAACCAGTCACACACAGAGAATAAGTGTCTGAGAGATGCTCAGTCCTAAGTGGCACATCTACAATGGAACCTCTACACCTAAGGCTCATGGAACATAGTGGACCAGGGGATGGAGAGAATACTAATACATCCTTCAACTCTCACCAGGGAAGCTTCCTCATGCAAAAGAGTATGATGCACACAGAAAGCCACAATTGGCTAAGTTTAGAGAATAAAAGACTGCACAATGTGTGTCCCTGGATAGGATTTCTATATTAAACCTCACCCACCCACAACTCAGGGACCATTACAGAAGAGGGGGCAGAAAGGTTGTAAGAGCCAGTGTTGGGGCATGATCATAAGGAAACCGTCTTCCAGGCCTCTGGGAACTTGCTTATATCTTACAGCAATGATGATAGCATGCACAAGACCCATGCAAACTCAACCAGACAAAACTCATAACCTGGAGTCAAGTGGCTGCGTTTTTACTAATCTACTCCAAAATCTGATACCTTTTGTCTTCTGATTATTTCATTTCCACAGTGCCTGCTCTTGGTTGATAAACACGTTACTTCAATGCATCCTTTGGGGCTATTAGTAATATTTTATTACTAATATTAATTAATAATTAATATTTTTATTTAATGCCTGCTTCTTCTGGTGTTGGGTGATGTGAGGTTTTCTTGTGCTTTTGATCCCTTCCATCTTCGCATTCATGGCTGAATAACTAAGTTAACACAGGGATCTCTTCCTTGTCCACTTGCTGCCTTGATGATGCCTTTGTGTCTTTGTGTCTTTGGTAGAACATTGTTCAGTTGCTTATTTGAGGGTCTGTGGGCAGGGAGGAGCTGAAGAATGAGGAATGGTTCTGTGGAAGGCCATCCAACTGGATGTAGAAAGTACTACGTGTTTTCAGGGTATTCATGCTTTTCTGTTGCGGTATTTGTCTTTCTTTTCTACGAAGTGAGGAACGGAAGTAATTCATTCTAGTCTCTTGAAAAAGAAGTACACTTATTCAAAATCTGTGGCACATCTCCTTTCCTGGTGTTCATTGAACCAACATCAGTGCTGATATATTTTATAAATCACTTCTAAGGAAAGCTAAATTTTTATTGCTTTTCTACACTATTCCCACACTTATCAAATTGTGACATTTTTTAGGATTATAAAAATATTGTGTATTTCTTGATCTGATGTTGGAGGACAGTGAAGTAAAAAAATACACATAGAACCATTTGTCAGAGAATCTACTACCAGGAACACAGACTTTGACTTAATGGGGATTTGAATTATACTCAAACTCTTGCCCTTAGACATTATTGATGAACTTTCAGAATCTGTATTCTAGGACCTAACAATGGGAATGTAGTCTTGTCTCTGGTTTGTTATGAAAATAAAATGATGTATGAAATTACAGTGATGTATCAAACATTATCATTTCTCAGTATGTCGCCCTTTCCCTTTCTCCCACGTATATTTATCTATTATCTATAACTCACTGTTTATACAAATGATAATTATATTGTTAGATTCTTTAGGTCCCAAGTATATCAAATCACATCATTGTGAATTGATATAAACTCCTAAAATTGATGATATTATAAAGTGTATTCTTAGTATCTTTTCTTAAAATCTGAATGCCTGAGTGCCTCATAAGTGTATTTTCTGAGATCTTGTAATGTTACTTAGTGAAGGCATCTCTTTAAGGTCCAACTATGTATTTTAACCCTACAAATCTGGATGTGGTGTCTCACACCTGGAACTCCAGCATTCGAAGATTAAGTCAGGAGGATTTCCTACAAGTTCTATACCAGTTGGGTTATAAAGTGGGCTCCAGGCTAGCTTGGGCTACAAAACGCAACCATGTTTTCAAAATAAAAGGATTTTTGATAAGTTGGGTATGTAACTCGGTTGTAGAGCACTAGCAAACATGACACCCTAGATTTGGTCCCCAGCATGAAGGCAGGAGGAAGGAATGGAGGGTGGAGTGGCCTCACTGAGATTCTGTCTAGCCTTCTCTACTTGAACATCTACTAGTCGAGACTTGCAGCATACAGCATTTCTTGTTCTCTGCCCTCAAGTTACACTGACCATTGGTTTTGATTCTAGAATGTCCATACAAAAATTTGTAGGCTAGAGAGGTGGCTCAGTGGTTAAGAGCACTGGCTGCTCTTGCAGAGGACCCAGGATCGAATTCCAGCACCCGCATGGTGGCTAACATAGCTTCAATTCCAGGGGATTCAATGCCCTCTTCTGACCTCCATGGGCATTGCATGGCACGGGTGCACTCACATACATGCTGGCAATACACATAAAGTAAAAATAATAAAATATTTTTAAAGAGAATGTGTACATGCTGTTTGTCCTAATGCAAGAATCATTCCTCTCCCTCATTGTTCCTCATCATTTAATGTAAGTGCCTCAGGTAAGTCACCTTCTTATTTCCCTTCACCATGCTCAAGGTATCTTTGTAGTTACAAATCTCTACAAACTTCATGGCTCATATAATACATTTTTTATTATTTAAATAATATTTATCTCCTTCACAAAGACTCTAATTTCCTGAGATCATCTTTGTTGATAAGAATTTCTACAATGATCAATATTATCAACAGAAGATTTAAAAAACTGTTTTCTAATGAATAAGACAGGGAAGCTTTAGGAAATGCCATCGTTTAGTGACTGTTTGTTCACTGTATTTCTAGCTTTTCCCATATGTTTCTTTTTTAATTTCTTGTTTTAGCTTAAGGATTCCTTCTGTGTTTTAATACTTTTAATGACATTTTAAAACAATCCATGCATTCTGAGTATGACTCCTTAACTTCTACTTGGTCTCCTGTGCATACTTCTTTGAATTGAGCTTCTGAGTTACACTCACATAAGTGGTCGCTTTTTACCTTTGTGTGTGTATTCATAGACATAACTGACAGCTATTATAGATTTAATTAAATTAAACTAGCAACCATTAAAAAACAGCTTGTCATAAACTTACGGTTTGTCACCATCTAATGAATTGATGTTCCATTACCATCACTTTACACCCTGATTATTTTGGGTATTGTGACCTGGGTATTGGGGGGTTAAGAAGAAAATGAACTGATTTCTCAATAGTAATAGCAGAATTCTAAAACATACTTGCCCTGTTAAAATCAAAAACTGCTTTGCTCTTGAAAATACCTGTCGCCTATTTTCCTCCTCTAAGGAAACAGTCTTCCAGGCCTCTGGGAACTTGCTCATATGAACTTATAGCAATGGTGACAACATGCACAAGACCCATGCAAACTCAATCAGATGAAAATCAAGAAATGAGTGGGAGGCCCTAACTTTGGAAAGGAGCCATTGGCAGATCACTGCTAGGTGAGGGAGAAATGATCTTCTTTAATGAAGTGACACTAGATAGGCTGACCAGGCTCCGGTGGATTAATTCACTCCAAGTACATCTGGGTACACAAATTTGACTTAATATATGACAGAATGTAAGAAGTCCCATGAGTGGGCTATGGGGGAGCAGATGGAGGAGGAGGTCTAAATATGATTAAAATATATTGCATGAAATGCACAAAAATTCAATAAAAATATACATTAAAAGTCAGACTGAAATAACAGTCTTACTACAAGCAAATTAATGAAAGAGGATCAGATTATCTCACTGTTCCACTTATTTAGCTCCTGATATTAGGGTGACAGGAGAGGACTATCCTTTCAGATAATTTTTTAAATGCTATTTATTTTTATTTCATGCATATGAGTATAATGCCTGCATGTAGGTAGGTGCACCAATGTCAGGCAGTGCCCGCAGAGCTCAGAAGAGGGCATCGGATTACCGGGAACTGTAGTTACAGATGGTTGTTAGCTGCCATGTGGGTGCTGGGACCCAAACCCAGGTACTCTGGAAGAGCAGCCAGTGCTCCTAACCACTGACCATCTCTCCAGCTCCAAGTATTTTATTTTGTTATTTTTGCGTAGTGAGTGTATTGCCTGCATGTGTGTAAGTACATCCATGTCCTATGATACCCACAGAGGTCAGAAGAGGGAGCTGAATTTCTCTGGAATGGGAGTTAGAGATGATTGTTAGCCACCATGTGGGTACTGTGAATCAAGCTCAGGTCCTTTGCAAGGGAAGTCATTGCTCTTGACCACTAGGGCATCTCTCCAGCAGATAATTGATAATTTATTTAAATCAACTTAAAGAATGTAATTTTTATAATAAGCTTACTTAAACTCCAAATCTAATTTTGGAATCACAAAAACAATAGTTGTTTGCTTAGCTCGCCATATTAGTAAGGTTATATTTTTCCAAAAGCATTTTAGAAAGACTAAAGAACAGTAAAGATTTTATAATATAATACTGAATAGAAAGATGGACACGTAGGACAGGAAGAGAGTAGAATGACCAAAACTAAGGATGGATGTAGGAGCCTTAGGAAACTTCATTCGTGTAAGCTAATGAAAATACCATTTTTAAAATGAGAGTTTTGGGGCTGAAGAGAGGGCTTAGTGGTTAAAAATACTTGCTGTTCTTCCAAAGAACCTGGGTTCGAGTCCCAGAACCCATGATGGCTAAAAAGCACCTGTAACTTCAGTTCCAGGGGATCTGACACCCTCTTCTGGCCTCTGTGTGGCATTGCACACATATGGTGCACTTACATACATGTGGGCAAAACACTAATACACATAAAATAAAAATAATAAATAAGATTTTATAAAAGGGAGTTTGAACAGAGATATCCCATATGAGTGAACAATGCTGCTCCAAGAAGACATGGATTTTATATAAAAATCTCAGTACCAGACATGGGTTACTCCCTATGAGTAATTGGTCAGGCTGGTGCCAGAGGCACCCAAAATGATAAAAGCTGTTGTCATTTTTCTTGAATACCCACCATAACTAGATGGTAAGATCCTTTTAATGAAGACACCACTCACTTTAGTTGGAAGACACAAAGATAGCAATCTTGAACTGACCAGGATGTTCTCTCCTTGCTAGACAGCTTTGATAGTGCTGGAAGGTGCTATTCAGACTGCTGGGGTATGGTGAGGGGAAGACATCAATGGTCGTAGGTAGCAATGAACCCTGAACACTGCAATAAAGAACTTGTCAGACAAGATGCCCACACTGATGCTATAGTGGCAAGACTGTTTATGGGAGTAACCACCCACTCTCTTGATAGGCTCTGAGGCCTGATCAACAGAGGAGAAGTCATGCCTGGTAGTGTAAACATGATCAAACCTATGGCTAGGGAAGCCATAGGCCCTAGGGAAGAACCTATTAATGTTATTTTGATGAATGTTCATATTGTAAAACTGCCTTCAAAATATTTGTTTATATTCACAGATTTGTCCTGTTCTCAATCTTGACCAAAAAATACCTTATTACAGAAGGTAGTGGTTAATGAAGAGACTCACAGCTAAAAAATTCTGAGAAAAAGCAACAGTATACAGCAGTATAAGATATCTATGTAAATTCTGCCCCAGTCCCCCAAGGTTCAGAGCATAAAAGCCTGAGGATGGGGAGCAGTGCTATGAAATACTGTCCTCTGGACATGACAAGGCTGTTGCACACATGAACTCACTGCAGCTGTGGTTACCTGCACAGCGTCAAGCTAGTTAAAAATTGCAGCATGGAGCAGGGAAGGACTCTCAATGCCTCAGTCCTAGCTGAGGAGCTATTGGCAGGTGATGGCTGCTGAGGGAAAGAGAGTCATTTTTCCTGGGGGGGGGACATTGGAGGATGTCCAAGATGCAGAGGATGACCCCACACCCATGTGGGTAATGGCAGCATTAATTGATTTGAACTTAGTGGGTTTATTTTTCAAGAAGAGGATATGAAGTTGGAAGAAATATGTGTTTAGGGGGTTCAGGGGGAATTGGAGGGAGTGAGTTGGGGGTATGACCAAGATACACAGTATACATCTGTGAAATTTCTGTAGAATAAAAAATTAAAAGATTTAAGAAAGATAGACATCAGTATATGCAAATTAACTAACAAGTTAGGAGAGAAATTTTTTAGTACATAGCTTATTTCAATAGATTAAGATCTCTAAGGTAATTAACATGTGATCTAATAAAGTTTAGAAGCTAAAATAGTAATACTATAGTATCCTATTAACATTGACCTCTGTTTTAGATATAGGGCAGGTACCATATTAATAGTTATAATACTTTATCTTAGTGTGAACTTTCTAGCATGAAAGTATGGAAAATATTTACTTATGTCATCAAGATTAAAATAAGGAACTACTGAAATATTTATTTAACAATATAAATCTCTGTCACTTGTAGAAGATAATTTTGAGTAAAAAACCCACTTATATAATAATTGTACATTGGCAGGAAAATGGGGAGGAGTACCATTCTCAAAAAGCATATTCTTTTATTTAACTACTATCATTTTTGCAATTTCTCACATGCATGCCATGTATCACACACACTCTTCTCCCTTCCCTGTCACTCCCGTCAACATCTCCCACCTCAATCATTCTCTTATATTCATTCCTATTCATTTTTGGCTTTATTTTTGTTTTTAGTGAGCCACTGATATTCACCAGGGCTCCCTATGTGACCGTGGGTTTAGAACTATGCACCTATGTCTAAGGGCTTCAGCAGCAGGTGTACAACAAAATATCGTGATTCTCCCTCTGCCAGAATCTATTGACAGCCAATAATTCAGCAGTAAAAGGTAGGACCTAATGAGGCCCTCCCCATCCCCTTTCTTTGACTGACTGTTGATGAGGTAAGTTGTGTGTGGGCCCAGTGCAGATAACTGCAGTTTTGGGGAGTTAATGATTACAATGTGTCTGGGGAATGGTGTTTTGTATGCTTTTACCTTATTTTCTGACTCCTACATATTTTGTGTTCCCTCTCCTGCAATGTCCATTTCCTGACCTTTACAGGGAGTGGTATAACTCAAATGTTTAGGACCAGGCTTATTCTCTGCCTCTTGGTCAGCCAAAGAGCTCAATTTTAACTTTAAATAATTAAATATAACACAAGGAAAATTTAATAACCATACAGTCATAAGGCCATCACAGTAGACAGCATTTAATTAATATCAGAAGAACTGCAGGGAGATTTCTGGAATATTTCATATTCACTGAAGAATCAAGTGATCAGTAGTGTAATATGATGGGAGCAAAGTTTCCTCAAGGTAAATAAAGATAAAAAATAATTATTACAAAACTTAACATATGCTGATGACATCCTGCATGTTTGGTGCTTTCTTTTACTACATCATACATAATATCTTAATTATTTTTTATTGCCTTCTCTATAAGATATCATGTGTCCCATTTTACAGGTAAGCTGATTGGACAGAAAGTTAAGTAGCTTACCAAAAGATAAGGTTTGTACAGAAGACTATGGAGAGGAGTACTTTTACAGTAGGCTTTGGTTTTCTTAGCAATGGAATTCCATGAGGGGTAGAATGCACTGAAAAGGAGTGGATGGCAGGCATGGCAGTGCATACCATTAGTCCCAGCAGTTGGGAAGCAGAGGCAGGTGGATCTCCATAAGATTGAGACGCAGAGTGAGTTCTAGGCCAGCTGGGCTGCAAGAAGACCCTGTCTCCAAAAACCAAAACAGAAAAGGAGTGGAGAGGTGTACAAGGAAGGAGCCCCAGGCAGAAGGCAACAGGGCAGAAGACTGGAGGGGAGCTCTAAACTAGTGATGAATTTGAAGAACCATAGGCCTGTCAAAATAAATGGAGATTCTCCAGTTCCAGGAGAACAGTGAATGGAATGTAAATCTGTGGAAAGTCACATGTAGTAATTAAGGAAGTGGTAATTAAACATTTGAATTAAAATTACCCCTATGAAATCCAGTACAAAGAATACATGCCAGTAAGAAAAATAAATTGGTAATGTAATTTTGGAAAAAATTCTTCTACAAAATATTTCCACTATGATTTATAACTTTCGACGACATTTTGAACCATTTAACTACCTATCAATTCTCAATAAATAATCATGAAATTTTAAGTTATTCATAAACTACTTTTCTGAAACTATTCATGTGAGTCATTTCACTCCTGCATCACCATCTCTCCTGCTTTTTCTGATCTCTGCATGCAAATTATCACCTTTGATTTGCTCCTAGACACCTACTCACTGACTATCTGAAAATGCCTTACATATCTATTTCTTTTCAGCTCTTTCATAATTATAATCCCCTCCTAACCTTCTGATTTTTTCTTCTGCTTTATACATTCATGGCTCTCTTCTTAAATTTTCTCATGTTATAATGTATCTGAATGTTCTTTACTAAACAAGTAGTTAAATAATTAGATTGACTTTGCGGACTTCCGGTATTAAGCAGCTATTTATAATAATGTCAGTAAATCAAATTTAGAGCACTAAAATCAATTATGTTCATTTATCTTAAAACGATTCTAAATTAAAACATGAATGCAAAGGGAACTGAAAATCATCCTTTAAAATCGATTAATTTTAATGTTTACAGGAAACAAGTTTACCAGCAAAAAAAAAAAAAAGTATCAAAAGTAACATTTTACAGAATTTGTCTCAAAGCACAATACATTGTAATAGAAACAAACCTATCACCACATGGGTATCATTATAACAGAATGTTTATACACAATGCCATTTTGCCAGTATTGAAACCAGTGGTAATGGTGATTGCAGTACAACAGTTCATCTCTATTAGACTTCTTGTTTTACATCCTGGCCTGCAGGAGTATTTGCCAGGGTACAAAAGAAAGCATGCAAACCCAGTTTTAACACTGCATAGATAGCCCTGGCTGCCACGCTTCACCTCCATGCTACCAGATCACCAGGGCTGTTCTCATACCACTTAGACTTTACTCCATTTATTACTGAGGCCAATCCCAAGGAACAAAACACTTAACAGATTCACTTGAATATGAAAGGATTGTTTTATACCAAATATCAAGTGCAATATCAGGGATTAATATTCTACATGACTAAACTTAACAGATGAGAAACTACAGTGCTAAGGGGAAAGCAATTTGAGATTTAGAGTAGGGAACACCAGAGCATTGGACTGGTGAAAACACGGTTTGAAAAGTTTCTTTCCATTTTCAGGTCAAATGCTTTTAAATGCACCAGATAATTTTGTAAGGGAAATTCACATTCACTGTTTAGATTCATTTTATTAGTGGCATATACAAAGCACCATATAATATAATACATGGACTGTAGAACAATCATGACTATGTAATTAACCGTAGAAATAACTGCTAAGAAAATATAGCAATATTTAACACAGGATTTCTAAAACCGTTGCATATTCATTACTTTCCCCAAAGCTAACGTCCCATGTTTTATTTTATAGACTTTGTCTATGAAGATTTACATGCATTTTGCACTCTGGGGGTGTGTGAGCTGAAAACAGTTGCCTTCTTCTGTACAATAATGTTACAGTTTTATACAAACGAGAAATATGGCATTTGGAATAGTCTTTAAATCCCCTTCCAAGTGTTCTATTTCACACGACTGCAAATACCCGGAATGCCTTTCCTCCTGCAGGATTCTGTAAACTGCAAAAACACAAAAAATACATTGAGGTCATCTGTGCATATAATCCTTCTAATAAAACATGCCCTTTTACGACACTCAAGAAAGCAGCTCTGTGAATCCAGGTGGCTGACTGTTTTAGGCTGCTGTAATTTACAGTTATTGGAAAACTCTAGTGAGGATGACATCATCCTTCACATCTTGTTTGCATGCTGGACTGCAAGTTTACTAAAGAAATTTGAGATGCATAAGAAGAATGTTAGTTGCTATACACTTTCACAGAGTCTATGTCATGTTTTCATGTTACCTCTTTTGATTCTAATAAAGTACAGACAGGCAGGTGCTATTCCATTTTATTACAGTGATACTGAGACTCAAGTTCACAGTTGATTTATCACTGAGATAGTTAACTATACTTAGCAGCTGGCTGATATCTAAGGAATTCTATAGAATACTAGCTCTCTATCCTTTCCTAAATCTAATACAATTTAAATTACAGTGCTTCTCTATTGATTAACTTTTCTTAATATGTATACCATTGAGAAAAATAATAGTGAAGAAATTTAATGTTCAAATCTGAAAGAACCTAAGAATTCACTAAAATGGAAAATACACACACACAAAGGCAACATTCAGTTTTGGAGGTACTTTCTTTTTTTTTTTTTTTTTTTGGTCTTTATGAGACAGGGTCTTTCTGTAGCCCCAGCTGTCCTGGAACTCACTATGTAGACCAGGCTGGTACTTTTAAAGTACAAGGTGAAAGTGATGAGAAACTATATATTTTTATTCTAAACATGAAGCACATTTTCATTTTGCATCAAAATTTACTCTTTTGTGAGACAGGAATTTTTTGTGCAGATATAGAAAAAGTCCCACAGTATTATAGTGAATGAAGGATTCCTTCAGAGTAGCCCCAACTGTCAACCAGGCTAACCTTGCTCTCACAGAAATCCTCCTCCCCAGTGCTGGGATTAAAGGCATGGGCCACCACACCTGGCCCCCAAATTTACTTCTGAATCATCAAAAAAATACTTTTAAAGATGAACACATTCAGTATTACTAAAGACAAAAAGAAATTTCCTTTTTACATTTGTTTTTATACAATAAGTAGGGAAAGAATTTTAGAGTTAGAAAATGATGACACTATCACAGATAAGCACACATGACACATGTGTGCCAGGCTCTCATGTAGCAGAATGTCTAACTAAAGCCATTTTTCTTTTCATAGGAAATGGACTAAGAACTCTAGGAAGTGTATACATCTGGCTTATTTCTTCTTCATACACAGTGATACACTGGATAAACCTGCAACTCGGAGCTCAGAGACCTAGTGTAAAGCTAGAGATTTATGATTACATGACCTTGGGCACATCAATTACTTAACCAATTTGGACCTTTGCTAACACATATACAAATTAGGGTTTAGAGAATCAGCATTACAGAGCTGCTACTGGAGCTGAGCCAAGTTTCTACCAGCATCTAGCATCTAGAATACTCATAGTGTATACTCAAAAATACTTACTATCCTCAGTTTTGTTAAAGGACCATATTCACTTTATTGTTTTAAAATTAATATTAGAAGTATGAGGGTTAAATGAAGTCCTATCTCTTAGATTATGAAAATATGTATTGAAACCTGTAACTCATGAATTCATTTCACATGTCACATGTGTTTAGGAAAGCCATGAGCCGGGTTGTAGAGAAGTCACCTTCTCAACAATGGCTTCCTGAATAATCCCCATCTGAAAACAGATGCTTCTAATTGACAATCTGTACTCACTATAGGGCATTCTTTGCATTCTAAGAGAAACTCAGAAACTAAATCCTTCCTTCACTATGATTTTGCAGAATCCAGGAAATACCTAAAATGGCAGGGCTTTTTCTGTATCTGCACAAATAAATGGAAACTAATATTACTTCCATAAATACCAATGATTCAAAACTTTACTAAACTTTAGTTCATTTCCCTTAATGTTAATTAATGTGATAAACTGAGAAACATGAATGTTCCCAAATCACTAAAACACATCACACTGTGAGCTGAACAGCATAGGATAACCTGAAAAAGTTCACTGACATCATACTAAGCATTCAACTTCCAATCAAAAACAGAATTTAATTCTAGGGAAAAATATAACTCATTGTTTTGGTTAAATACTTTGACAGATAACTGGATTAGAGAAATATTCAGTGCCTTGCACACCTAGAAAGAAGTAAATATAAAAACTAATCAGAAAATCCAAAAGAGGAAGAAGGAAACTTCCTATTTATAAGATCAATTAACAAAAGAGTGGCTCTATGGGTAATCCAATTTTCATACTGATTTTTATAACCCTGCAGGAGACAGGCCCCTCTGGTACTACAGTTGCTCTCATCCCAGGACAATCAAAGGTTACTGAAGCATGCAAAGAAAACATTCTGGTCCAGCCACTCAGACCCTACCCTCAAGTACATCCATTGTAAAGTGGGCACAAATAATAAGACAGACCTTATATTAAAATGTATATAAATGCATGTTTTGCTTGGCTTTACCTTTCTGAGAAGATTCCATTCTGAAAAGAAGCAGTGTACATCTTTCTTTTGTCCACAGGCATGACATCAACATAACCACCGTGATTTTGAACCACCCCAGCATGCACTGCTGCTCTGCAGATACTGGACAGCTGAAAAGGCAAGGGAGACAACCACCATGAAGAGGATTTTCCTACCTACTCTTCTATAGACTGAGAAATCAGATGTTTATCTGCACAGCCAGTGAGCAGCTACTGTGGTTCACTTTATGAGAGAATGTTTCAAAAGTCACCAATGATTTTGAGTCACAACCAAGTCTGAGTAAGTCTGAATGTAGATGTTAAAGGTGGCTGGAAAGATGAGACTCTCTACCATTGAACCTTCCGCAGACTTGTCCTATCCCATCAGCATTCCTTTATAATCACAGGAATAAAATGCAAATTAGCGCCTTTTAATTCTTCATGCACCTGTTTGTCATTCATAAATCTCAGCCACTCCTTCTGTGTATTGGAATACATGTGACAAAATGGTTGTGTGATGGAAGATAAGACACCTTACTTATGCTGATTTTACACAGCTCAACATGGGTGTACACATATCCAGCATCCATTTGTAGAATAAAGACATATATGAAATGGAGACCTTTTCCCTATTGAATAATACAGTCTTTGCACAGATATTTTATGGTCCCATGCACACATGGTGCCAGTGACAGAATCCAAACTGAACAGGAAGAAGTACTGTTGTTTCAGGTCCAAATTTTCAAATATCTAAAATTATTATCTTCCAAACGCTAAATCATTTCTCTTGGCCCATTAAAGTCTTCCCTAGATCTTAGCACTGGCTTGCAGCTAAATGTTGTACCAAAATCTGTCAATAGCTAAGTATAGAAGGAGGCAATTCCACACAGGAAATACTTGAAGTGCTTCAGCACACAGCAATCCTCTCATCTCTCTGCTGTTCTTTCCCCAGTCTGCTGCAGGGCTCTAATGGATTCTTATCTCTACACACATGCCAGTGATTTAATACGCTTTTTAAAGTTCACATAAGCGTGTGTATCTGGACTGACCTGGATTTATCACGGTGCTCTGAATTCTGTGCCATCAGTCAGTATTTATTAGCTCAGAGAGTCTGAAGGCCAAGCTGTCTAATCTTTCTCATGTTTTTACTCTATCACAAAACAATGTCAACGTCTGTCAAAATTGTGTGTCCTTCTGAGGAGGTGTTTTATTCAGCATGTTAAAGTCCCAGACAGCATTTATATAAAGTTTGTATAAAGATACTATGCATAAAAGACAAAATGAAAAATGATTCTCTACATATTTCAGCATTTATCTTGTTCCCTTAATAGAGTATAATCAGCATTGTTCCCTCAAGGCAGAAAAAGTGCTTGCATATGACATTTACTAAATCCAAGCACGTTCTGTTTGCAGAGTAATGTTTCACTTGCAAGTCTGTAGTCAGCAGGCATTCCTACTGAGTTCAAAGGTCAAAAGACTTTTTTTTTCCATATCCATACTTCATAAGGAAATGTTTAAATGAAAGGAAAATTTTCATCTATGAATATAGAAGAATTTATAACAAAGGCATAAATTAACACAATCTATAAGAAACTACAAATAAAGTTCAAAGCAGTAGAATACACAGTTCCAACTTCATAATAAAAAGAAAGCAAGAACATGGGGAGAAGAGAGAGAGGGGGGAGGGAATGGGTGGCTCCATCCCTACCTTTCCACATCGACCTTCACTGAAGGGAGAATGCACTTTGTAGGCGCTGAGGAGATGAGCGGTTAATGGTTTAACCTCTGATTCTGCAATGACTGCACGACAGGCATCTTTATATTTCCAACTTACTCTTCAAATAATTACACATATCAGCTACCCACTTCATGGAGTGAGGAAGTTAAAATGATCTTAGGATATAAGTTCTAACGATATGGTAACTTTAGTAAGAGATGACTTAAAAGTATAAATGTGTGTAGGATACTTTGAATGACCTTATTAGACGTGACGAACACCAAAAGCTTAGGTGCGTCAAGGGAAAACCTGCAAAGGATGACTGCCTTTGTGTACTCTGTGTTCCGCTTGAGTGCAGTCTGACAGACATCAAATGGGATGACTGTGTTGCCTAGCTGTGAAAACATATGAACTAATCCTAACAGTAACCGTAATACCTAACAGCATAGGCTTGTGCTGAAGGAAAGAAGTAACATGGGCTGAAGGAAGGATAACATCTCACTGGAGTAGAAGAGCTCACTGTGTACCTCACCGAGAAAGTGGCAATAATTGGGAAAGAAAGAATGTGCTGGATAGCTTCAATTCTCAATTTGACACACCGAGTAAGAGAAAATGTCAACTAGGGAATTTTCTCTGTCTGACTGGCCTATGCCCACATCTGTGAGTCACTTTCTTAAATGTTGAGCATTGTGGAAGAGCCCAGTCCACTGTGGGTGGTGCCATCCCTGGGCAGGTAGACCTGGGTTGTATAAGAAAGCAGGCTGAGCACAGGCCAGAGAACAAGCTGGTAAGCAGTGTTCCTCAGTGGTCTCTGCTTTAGCTCCTGCCTCCAGATTCCTGCCTTGGCCTTCCTCCATGACGGGCTGTAAGCCATAAAGTAAAGTAAACGATTTCCTCCCCCAAGCTGCCTTTCATCACTGTTCTATCACAGCAATAGAAAGAGCCAGGACAAAATCATGACTGTGGCAATAGAACAAATTCACAAAGGCCATATTTCCAAGACAGGCAGGCAGATGAGCAAAGGAGAAACACCAAAGAACATTTAATAACAAAGCAAATCTGCAGTAGAAGAGAGAGAATTAGGGAAATTATCAAAGGCAAAGCTGAACTGGAAAGAATGTAGACCTACTTCAACTTAAGACAAGTGAATTGGAGATGCACATACTTTAGGTTTCTTTTTGCAACCAAATTTCTAGCATATTCCATTGAATATGTGCATTAAAAGGGTACTTCCCAAATTTTCTTTAATAACTCTAGCTTCAAAATCTGTGATGGCTTCTAAGTATCTGCTACATGACATCTAAACTCATCAGGATGCAAACCCAGAGTGCCAGTTTCCATGGTGGTCTGGTCTCTCTCTCTCTCTCTCTCTCTCTCTCTCTCTCTCTCTCTCTCTCTCTTCCTGCCCACTCTCTCTTGACACAGGGGCCCAACAAATCTATCTGATGTGACCCACTGCATCTACTCTTTTCTACGCATCTTCCTAGGTTCCATCATACAACATACAACCAGGATGATTTCTTTAAAGCTCTCCAGCAACCACACTTCAAACCAGGCCTGAACTGCACATTTCTAATGGACACCATCACTGTTAATGCTCTTTGTCCAGTCACACTAAAGGCACCTATTAATATGTGACTTCAAGTGCTCTTTTGTACATCTTTTTAAGAAGCTGTCTGATTTTGACCCTTTTCTATTTATCAAATGCCTCTGACAGTGAAGTTATCATGTATGTTTTGGCAAATTTTAATTGTCTAGTTCATATTTCAGATACTAAAGAACCAAACAGAAGATTAAAGAGAAACAAATCACATCTTTTCTTCCCCAAAATGCCATGCCTCTAGGTTATTTTAAGTATCAGTTATATAGGCAAGCTATGAAGAAAAAAATTAGTCAAAAATAAATAAATAGATTATGTCATCATATTTCCATATAAATATTCATTTTTAGTGCCATTTATATATATTCTGAAAATATATATACTAGTTCAGAAACTCTTCCATGACTCTGTGTAGTACATGTATATACTTTCAAATGAACATATATATTTACATATACAAAGATATTGAGAGCCATGTAAATTAGCATACTTACATCAGAATAGACTCGAGATCCAATTACACGAGCATAATGTGGGTTTGCTTGCATACAGTTACGAGGACAGTAGACTCTAAAAAGAATATACAGATGAAGCAAGCTGGTAAGCTCAGGGGTCCTTAGTAATAAAAGCAAAGACAATCATGCACAGATGTAAAGTCAAAATTGCAAGCTCTGCTCATCTTCATTCTGCCTGAAATTGGTTAACTGTACAAACCAGCAGCTAGTGCACTAGCTTCTTTCATATAATTTACCCATTTCCAGGTTTTAACACAGATACATTTTATTTCTTTAAAATTTACTCAGAAGCTGTCATGTGGAGACTCAAAGTAGAAACATCAGGAAATCTTGAGTATCTGGTTCTCAATATTGGCACCCGTACTATATCCTATATCTAACAAACATATGTGAGAATCTCAACATAAAATCTACATGAAAATCACCTATATAGGATAGTATCCATGGCTTTCCAAAAATATTAAAGAAAAATATCATATTCTTAGTTGAATCTAACTTTATCAATTAAGATGGGTCTTCTTGGACTAGCGTTCAAGAAATAGCTGTAGCTCTTACTTCTAAGATTTGTATAGCATTGTGCACCCCACACTGTGTATACTTCATATAATACGGAAACCCAGAGACACTTAAATATAAATAATAAATGACATTATTGTCTGAGGGTTGATATATCCTACCTGATGCTTCTGTGAGATGAAGTTGTCCCTGCTAACTATACGTGATCTCATTGTATGTGAAAACTGCTGGATATTCACCATCATCCTGGGATTGTCAAACCACCTGCTATACCCTAGACTCATGCTGTGTGTATAAACTCTACTTTCTTTATCACTGGCATTTGACTTCCAGAAGAGGTCAGTATCAACAGTACCAAGCCCTTTCTACTTGGATAAGCTCAAGACTGGGGGTTGGTGAGCATGGGTGGTGGTGGTGGTGGTGTTTGTGTTGTTTCTACTGCCCTTCCACATACTACTGAGAAGGTATGGAGTACTCTAAAAACCATTCTTTGACTTACACTTTGCCTGTATGCTTTGAATAAAAATGCTGAAATTTTAAATGATGCATCTTCAGCATCAATAGATATTCAATGTTCTAATTGTTTAGAGATATAGGGTAAGATTTCCTTTAATACCACACACATTTCTACATGTTGCAGTATTAAATGATATTTATTTATTAGCTACTTATGCTTTGTTTCATAGTTCATTTTGGCTTATCCTCCCAGGTACAGAATCCCTAAGGACATAAAGAGCACAGGTAAATCTTGTTTCCACACATTCTTTTTTATCTAATTTCCTTTGGTTTATTTACTCCAGGCATTCCTTTCCAGAAAGCACTGTGCCTTGAGTTCTTTAAGGGATGGAAATTCTAACCAAAAGGTCCTAGCCATATGGTTTCCTAAAAGCTATCAATGCTCACATAAAACTGAAAATAAACATACTGCAGAAGAGCTTACCTAACTCCCTAAAGTCAAACGTATTATACTGGTGACAACTAAAGATAAAATTAACTTTTAGAAATTTGGGGGCTGGAGAGATGGCTCAGCGGCTAAGAACACTGGTTGTTCTTGCAGAAGACCCAGGTTCGAATGCCAGCACCCACATGGCATCTAACAACTATCTGTAACTCCAGTTCCAGGGGATCCGACAGCCTCTTCTGTCCTCTGTGGGCATTGCACAACACAGGCGCACTTACCTATACACAGGCAATACATGCATGCACATAAAATAAATACAATAAATAAAATTAAAAATTTTTAAAAAATTTTAGAACTTTAAATCATATTCATTTATTTTGATATTCCCCTTCTGAATGGGCCTAGAAATAGGAGATTTGCTTAGTTTTTCCTTTTCAGTAAAACACTGATATAAATACCTTTAGAGATATCAGATTGCTATTTATTTATTCAGCATCAACTGGAGAAAAGCCTTCTGGTAGGCAGAATGTTCCAAAGAGATTATTGTTATTATTTGCTACCCATAAACCCAGTCATAAATTCAGTACAGAGCCTAGAGGAATACTGGAATACAGTAGGTATTTTTGAAGTACTTGAAAATGTACAATTCTAAAATTACTGTTTTTATGGATCATATACTAGAAATGTCTCCTATAAAACTATAATCTATGAATATAAATATAAATATAAGATGTGAACGTAAGGATATGAGAGACCTTTGAAAATCTACAGATTTTATAAGATTTTAAAATGAAACAGGAATTAAAATCCATGAGATTTACAGAAGCATGATTAGTAAATAATTAGTATATATTTACAAGAAAATATTTAAAAGATAATTTGTTTCTGGTCAGATGGTTAAAAAGTATGTGATAAAGGACCCTCAATTGTTTTATAATCTTCTGACTTCAGTAAAATTGTTGAAGAATTTAGAAAAATAATTCAGTTTTCAATAAGCCAACTGACCAAAAACAGACAATAGTATTCCTGCATTAGACACAGAAAGATTTGGTTTTCAAAAGGAAATGGATTAGCTACTCCTGTTCCCCAGAATCTGCTGTCTATACCACATCTGAAAGAAGACTCCCTACTGACAGAAAATGAGGCACAAATTTCCTACATCCTTGTACCTTCTTTTATCTTGTAAACAATTTCACTCTTTAAGCAGCACATTAATTTTCAAAGTGCAAGTTACAAAGATTTTCCGAAGTAAATATGAACTGCCATAAAACTTAGCTTTCTTCAGTTGAGTATAGTCAGTTATGAGGGTTGTAGTACAACTTGCTCTCTGATGATGCCCTAGCCAGCAAGTTGAAAAAACACCCTTATTTAATAGTGACTCCAAACTAACCCTTCAATCTTTAGAGCACCTTAAGTCTGTCCTTTCGTAACTGTCTTTGAGGGGTTAAATGAAGCTCATAGCTTAGAATTTCTTTAGGTTTCTGCTTATGTTTTTGGTTGTTTACTAAATTATATCTCCTATAAATGCAAAATTATTGTATTACAGCTTTTTAATTAATTAATTTATTTTTTATTTTATGTGTATGCGTGTTTTGCCTACAGGCATGTAGTGCACCCATGTCATACAATGCCAGCAGAGGCCAGAAGAGGGCATGAAATCACCTGGAAATGGAGTTATGAATGGTTGTTAGCCAACACGTAGGTGCTGGGAACCAAACCCAAGTTCTCTGCAAGAGCAGCTAGTGCTCTTAACTGTTAAGCCATTTCTCCAGCCTCATAAGTGTTAACAATTTTTTAAGACTGCATTTTGTTATTTGAAAAGCTGCAATTACTGTTCACGTGCACTTAAAAACCGTATTTCAACACCATCTCTGGAAATAAGTGATTATAGACGAAGCAGGCAAAAACAAATCAGGCTTCCTAATATTTTTAGCAAATATAGTTTGCCAAATTACAATATATCTCTAAATCTTATTATTGGTTTTTTTTGGAAGTAGTGCAGATATCTTGGTTGGAAACAGTGTGAGCAGAACTAAGAATGGGTGTGTGAACATCCTTCACTTTTCTGAGTACTGTCTACTGCTTGTGCTTGGCCAAGGCAGGTGAATCTGCCCCTCCCCACCGCCCCCAAATCTTTTATAGTCAATAAACTGAAACATATTTTTCAGTGGAGAGTTGGACATTTTAATTTACCAATCACAATTAGATTCATCTAATTTAGGAACTAGATAACCATTAACAAGTGTGTATTAAAAGAATGAGCAAGGTTGGAAGTGTTACCTTGGGCAGTGCGAAGCAGGCTTGTGAAACGGACAGAGCTGCTCCACAGTAGTTTCGCACGTCACAGCTTGAACTGAAGAATTAAAATACAAAACAGGTGAAACCAATAGAAGAAGCAAAACATCCCGTACCATGGGAAGAAAATAAGTAAGAAAAAATGCTAACCTGTTACTTTAGAGACTGTGAAAGAATTAGCAGATTGATATTTGCTGCAAATACAAGGATAAAAATGTGAATCATCTGCTTAGACAGCAGTACCGTGTTACTCCTGCACATACCACATCTATATATACTTTACTTATCAAACACTTTTACAAAAATACTGGATAAGTAGTATAAGAACATGCTAAATCCATATTTCATATTCATATTAGTTTTGAATCAAATCGCTCTCATTCTTAAGATTAGAGGGTGATTTCACTATCAACTTCAAAAATTTATAGATGATACTATCAAACAATATGCATTACATTTACATATTTAATTCATACAAAAATTGAAACTCTCAAGGACCAATCTCCACAGAACCAGTTTAACCTTCACAATAATCAGTATAACTCAATATCTTTAAAAAACTACAAAATAATAAGTACCTGAAAAATAAAACCTACAAAATAATAAGTATTTCTTTTTTGTTTGTTTGTCTGTTTTGTTTTATTTTAAAACAGGATCTCCCTGTGGTCACAGGTGGCCTGGAACTCACTATGTAGACTAGGCTGACTTTGATCTCACAGATATCCCTCTGCTTCTGCCTCCCAAGTGCTGGGATTAAAGACAGGCGTCACTTCGCACACCCAACTCCATCACTCACTTTTTGTTACTACAGTACATGAATGAACCTCCTCTCATTAGGGCATCCATCATTAAAGAAAGTAAGCATAAGATTAGGTATACCATTATTTCTCATAGATGATTTTGTTCCTAACGAGAAAGTGCTGCTCAAATGTAAGACTTCAAATCTTGTCCTCCAATGCTGTAGTGCCCACTTGCAGCTAAAGGAGAGAACCAGCTGCTATTGTAAAATGATGGATAAATTTATTTTCTCCCCCTATTTAGAAGCCTTTGAGAGAAAACTGACAGTGATTCTAACTACTCCAACAGCTATCAAAATACCTAAAATCAAATCCTGAAGCTATCTCTCTAGAGTTCAGCCTTGGAAAAGAAAAATGAGGAAGAACCTAATAGAGGGATGCTTTTGGAAACCCTCATCAAGAAATTCCAATGGACTCTCATATGAAAATTTGAAAATTGCTCTGTTCTGACTTTTTTCTAGTTCCCTGTCTAGAACTTGTAATGCTAATTACTCTTGCCTTTACTTCTCCTACACATCTCCTATTCATGATCCAAGGACTTTTTCCCTTAGAGATAAGAGTTATGCAATTTGGGAGTCTTTTAGAAAGACCCAACCTACTCCCTATTGGCAATTTGGGTAACCTCTTCAGAGGATGGTGTGATAAGACTAGGAGGTAGGAATTGGCTAAGCAGTGAGGGTGAAAAGACCCCAAAGAAAAGTAGCCAGTTTTTTGGCTAAAACTCAAAATGTCCAAGGCCAAAGGCCAAAAATGTCAAAAGTATTTGGGAGCTTGTATCTAATCCTTAAAAGATTTTAGGGTTACCTCTTCAGAGAGGGTAATGTTAGAGTACCCAAAAGGCCCATAAAAATAAATAAATGAAAGAAGAAAAAAAAGAAAAGAAGAAGAAAAAAGTGATGGGGAGATACGGGAGGTGTTGGAAGGGCAAGAGTGGGCGTGGGTTTTATCAAAACACCTTAAATGCATGTGTGAAATTCTCAATAAAGTTTTTGTAAAAGTTAAAAAAAAAAGATTAGGTATACCATTATATATCAAAATCTTCATTGGTTTATGTAAACCCAAATTTTGAAAAAATCATCTATTTCTGAGGCATGGCTTGTTTGCAATGATTTTCAGCATGGTATACCCTCTAAATATATTTGCTTACTATCAAAGATGCAGAACATCAACAATCTTGTGTTTCTACCAGTTTCAGATACAATGTTTAATATTCATTACCTGTAATGTGACTCCCACAGTTCTCAACTTCTCACAAATGCAGAGCTTGCAAGGCATAATAGCACAAACCCTTAGTCCCAGTACTTGGGAGGCAGAGGCAGGGGGATCTCTGTGAGATTGAAGCCAGCCTGATCTACATAGTGAGTTCCAGGCCACCTGTGACTACAGGGAAGACTCCATCTCAAAAAACAAAACAAAGAAAAACAAATGCAGAATTTTTTGAAATGTAGTAAACTTCACATTTCAACAGAATTCATTATGAATTCCAAATTACATTTACTGTAAAATTCCCTGAAGTTGTACATTTATAGGAAAGACTGTTTCATTTAACCCTGGGAAAACCTTTCTAGATGAAGTACATTTTGTTTTATGTAGAAGGAAAAAAGACAGCACATAAAGATGTTTCATAAGCCTCCATGCTCTACTTTTAAAACACATGTAGAAAATGTGCACAGTGTTTGGTATGAGATATGGCATACTTAATAGAAAAATTTAAAGAGTTTATCAATACTTTTTAAGTGTTTAAATTACATTTAAATAAACAAAAGAAAAACAACACATTACATGCTTAGAGAATGTTTCAAAATCTTTATCTAGTAAACACTTTTATTCTATTAATAAAGTTACTGTTGCATGAAATAAGCCATCTTCCCATACAGGGCATGGACAACATGTAAATTTATAAAACTAGACTTCTCTGTGGTATTTTCAGACATAGCTGAAAAATTCACCGCTTAACATTAAGAATTAGCTACCAATTTACATATATTTATTGAAACTCCTGATAGTTCAAGTTTTAGCATTCCCTTTATAAACAAAAATGTAATTCAAATGGCTTTAAATTCAGAGGCTTTTCTCAGCTTTGTCTTTTCCAATGTATATTTTTAATTGAATTTTTGAGCATTTCATACAATAGATCTTAATCATATTTAGACCCCTCCCCTAGCTGCATACTCCCTCATAGCCTGCCCACCAGATTTCATGCATTCTGTTTTATGTATTAAGGCCTACTGAGTCAAATTTGTGTCCCCAGATGTCCCTCCATGTGAGTTCAGTACTTAGCTAAAATGAACCTTGAAAATTAGCAACTTCTCCCTCATCATCAATTCCTCAAAGCTTTGTGCTTAAGAATATGTTAACTCACTGCTACAACTCAGGATCATGTGATAGAAAAGATCATTCAGGTACGTACCCAATTGTTTGAACTCCGTTTCTGTTGGACTTGATGAAATAATGTTTTCTTCCTTGTCTAGTAATATCTACCCAACCACCTTCATTGTCAATTATCCCATAATGGATGGCAGCTCTACAGATACTGGATTGCTTGAAGAAGAGGAAGAGACACAGGTGTTACAATAACTGAGCTCTGCATAAGATGAAAACCTACTGTTTGTATGACTTTAAGTAAATATTTCTGTTAAATATATATTTAATGTAAGTTGTACATTCCACATTAAAACATTATATATTATATAGAAAGACTGAAATCACAAATAATTTCATGTACACTTACCATTTCATAATGTACACTGCCAATGACTTTAGCTTTACTATCCAAACAGCCAGCAGGGCACTCATACCTAAGTGAGAGTCACAGGAAAGAAGCTTGAGTTTCTTTGAATGTCAGTGCAGAAGGCAGCCATTTCTTTCATCTTGTCAGCTGACACTGAGACCCATAGTAACACATACCTATTACACGTGGTTCCTTTACACTGGTCTCGCAATCTTACTTCACAAGAAACAATCTGGGCTAAAAGGAAAACAAAAAAAAAAAATCACAAAATAATTATAATAATGTAAAAGCTTCTAAAATGTGTTATACATATTGTTAAAACATACTTTCTTATATTCCAAAAGCATGCAAATAAAATGTAAACATTTATGCTGCTCATGCGAACTATAAATGTGGAACGTGATGCCTTACACATCTGTTGCGTGCTGATGACTTCATTCCTGTTACTATCGTCCGATCTCGTCCTAACATGCGTGTCGTGGACGGCATGCTGCCGTTCAATTTCATTTGTTTCTTCCTCCCGAGGAGTGTAATACCTGTCTGACCCCTCTGTTAGAAGGGAAAGATTTAAAAATACGAATTTGATTTATATGAACACAAATTATTAAATAATCAAATGCTTTTCTACACCTGCTAAATAATTTAGAACTGAAAACTCAGTACTTTTTGATGCAGGTTTTGGCATAAGGTCATGGTCCCATGTACCACACTGGTAAGAGAGATACACACATCAGTGTTCCAGCCCTGGATTCATTTGCATCAGTACCCAACAGATGTCCAGTGGAACCATTTCTGCAGGCTATTCTTGTTTTGGTATTTATCAGTGTTTGGTTTTCAGGAAGTAGACATAGCAATCTAATAACATCAGAGCTTAGGAAATGCAATTTTTCCCCAAATGGGATGAGTTTTAATGTTTTCAGGGGGTTCACATTTAAAATTCTCCCCATCAAAAATGTGGGCTACAGAAGGACTGGTATGTCCTTGTGATTTATTACAACATCAGTGTCCTTGATATACATTTTTTTCTTTTAAAATAAACTTCAAAATGCAAAATTTTCAACTTAAAAATTGAGAATAGTTTCAAGGTTTGAATTAACTATTTGTCTGAATTGGCCTGTATCAAGGGCTTGTCAGCGGCATCCTTCAAAGTGGTGTGTATTTGTGTCTATGAACTCAGAACCTGGAAGAAAGGAAGGTGTGAATGTAGAGGAACGTGGCTTTAAGTGAAATATGGTGCTCATTGGTGAAGGGCAATGGGGCAGGTTGCAGGTAGCAGGCAGAGGGTACAAGGACCACTCACAATGAGAGAATGCTACAAGACTGCTAGGAATTCCAATAGGGACCTACAATGGGGGGGGGCATAATGAAAACTTTCATTATCACTAATGAGCATTCAGTCATTGAGGAAAACAAGACTTTTCATGAGCACTGGGCAAGAACTATTATTATTCACATTTCTAACACACTTATTCTTCATTTACTCATCAAAACCAGAAAGTAGATGGTGGCAAAAAATGTCCCCTTGGACGCCCAAGAGCATGACCTCTCACAAAGTTTTGTCATATACATTTTATCTTCAGGCACAATAAATAGGACAACATATTTATGTTTACTGTTTTCTGAGACAGGGTTTCAAGGCTGGCCTTGAACTTGCTATATAGTCAAGGATGACTTTGAACTCCTGATTCTTCTGCCTCTACCTCCCCAGTGCTGGGAATACAGGTGAGTACTACCATTCCAGGTTTATGTAGTGCTGGGATGGAACCCAGGGCCTCTTGCATACCAGGCCAGCACTCTACCAACTGAGCCATATCCCCAGTCCTATATATTTACATGTTAAGACTTCAAATGTATTTGAGAGCAACAATTTTTAGTTCTACAGTATTATTACACTTTAAAATATTTTAGCAGAAGAAATACTATAGTCTGCTATGAGAAGTGAAGAGTCATTAAGACTCATTGCACATGGGTCAGAAAGAAACAGGGAGAGGTACTTTTGTCATAACTCTCAAAGTATTAAAAACAAATTGAAAATTATGACATTTGTGGAGATAACTCTCATCAACAACATATGCTTTTAAGAATGTATGCTGTTACTCTGGAGTAATTTCAAAGTAATGTTAGAAGTGGTTATCTGAAATAGTCATGCAACTGTCCTTTAAATGCATATTGACATGATGTTTCATTACAATAAGGATATTAAAATAAGCTGAAAAATACTTATTCATATTTAAGATGACTTTCTCAATATTCTTGAAATAGGGCTCTGGACATTATTCATGTACTAATGGATGTGCCTTTTGACTTTTTCTTTCTTGGTGCTGAGGATTTCATATCACACATCCACAGCATGCACTTTAGCATCCAGCTACATCCCAAATATATGCACAAGTTGATACAGTGCTGGATTAAGACTGGAATATTACAACAAAGTAGCACTGACCTTTGTAGCACAGATTTTCTCTACAGCCCCCTCCGAAACTTGGTGGGCAAGCAGAACAAGGCCTTCCATGTTTGTAAGGGGCGTGGCCCCACCAGTTTCCCCTAAAGAGATGACCCACTCCATTAAGACACAGTTGAACAGCATTACTGACACAATGAAAAACATCAGTACACAGGAATTCTCAGAGAAATGATCTGGGTATTTTAGGAGTAAGACCTCTCTACATTGCAATATGACATCTTGTGGGTTACTATGTTTACATACAGTTAACTGTCTCATTCTTCTAAAAATTTACAAAGTACCTTGCCATAAAAACTGCTAACGATTAAAAATTCAAATTTTACAGAAAACTGAATTCAGGAGGATATTTGCCTATATCATATGCATTAATAATTTAAATCTGACTCTAAGAATGATTCAATAAAAATTTTAGCATAATCATTCAAATCACCTTTACATAGGTGAAAATATATTTCTCAACTCATCTGTGGCTGAAAATCTCTAGTGAAAATTACTGAATATGCACCAAATTGAAAACATAAAAATTATCTGTGTTTTCAAAGGGACCATGCTTTCATTTGTCCTATTCCCTTTATATGGTGATTTTATGCATTAATTAACCATAATCACCACCATAGGCATTAAACTGAATTTAAAAAATACTGAATATACATTGAAAAAGAGAAAAATCAGGGTTTTTACTTTTATTTTCACATTAAGAAAAATTCCCATATGAAATTAATGAGTGAAATTAATTGTCTACTCACTTTGGAGAATAATTGCACACCAAGTAGACAGCCTTTGGCCATATCTGCCCCCAGATATTCATGTTGTGGCACAGATTAATGGCGCAGCCTATCCTACTGCTTGTTGCCCACACCACCTGCGATAGAGAAGAGAAAGGCTCAGGAAAGGCTGAGATGTGATAGGACAACAGTGCACCAAAGAGAAAAGGATGAAACTTGACCTGGAGAAACCCAGACTGGTCATTCCAGATGAAATGAGGCAGTTCTAAAACATGCATCTTTCCTGAGACTTTGGGTTGTGCTTGTCGGTTCAATTTTTAAAAGAAATTTTTAGGCAAATGGCTCTATCTCCTATTAAATGGCAGCATTTTTTAAAGTACAAACTCATGAAATGTTTCAAAAGTTATTATTTCTATCCTATGAACATTTCTAAGAAGAAATTTGCCAGCTAAAGTAACAGAATTGTCTACCTCAAATACAAGGTATAAATGCAAAATTGCCAGTGCTCAAATCTCTTCCATTCTAGAGACAGCAGTGGTGAGCTTCCTCTACTGGAGCTGGCCATTCTCTGTTTCAGTCAGAAGTTAAGACGCATCCGACACCAAAGGTCAACACTACACATAATATTTATACATATATTATACATTCTGCAATATATAAATATCGAATGCCAAAGGAAAATTGTATTTTTTTAAAATCAACCTGATTTTGAAGACGGCAAACTGCTCCCCAAGTATATTTACTGGGGACATATTAAAATATTTTACACGGAGAGTCATTGAAATAATTATTTGAAGTCCTGTAATAATTCATTTCATTGCTATTGCTTATCTGTAAGTTGATTCTATGGAATTAATAGTAATATAAGTTTTCTTAAATAATCCCATTATATAACACGAGGAAGACACATGCCCACATGTCCTATCGTTCCACTAACTGAACTGAAGAAGGCGATTACAATGCGCTCAAATCACACCTGCGTGTAGTGAGTACAGACGGGGCCGGAGCATCTGAATGGGCAATACGGGTTACATTCGTGCTCATAGGGGTAGCTGAAATCTCTCACTTCGTCGTACCATGCTTGGACATGAAATGTTGGGGGTCTGTATCTGTTAGAAGAAATAATCAGAAAGAACAAGAAAAGCTGTAGAAAATATAAAACCGAACATTGCGAAACAGATTGCCAGAGCTTGGCAGAAAGCTATCTGCGGGTAAGTTAAGACATGAAATGTATATGTCCATTTCATGTTTAACATACAAATGATTTAAAACAAAAATAAACTTGAAAATCTGGTTATTCTGGTGGGATTCTTTGTTTTAAGATTAGCTGTTTTGTTTGTAGGCACCAAATCTTTGAAAATATGTAGTAAACATTTCATTCAAAACATTTGTGTTTCCAGAAACAGAAAGCTGCACTTTGAGGTACCTTCCCCAGTGTGCTCCCAGATTCTGTCCGATGGAGGGCAGCAGGCTTGCAGGTCCGTGCTCCCACAAACACGTTTCAGCCCAGGATTCTGCAGACCTTTCCAGCTCCACATCCCATGTCTACAAGGTAAACAAATAAAGTACAGACCTACAATTAGCAGAGCCTGGGCATTCCTTCAGACTCCAACCTCACAAGTTTCTTACATTTTCTCCCTTCTTTGACAATTAATATGCTGGTCTGGGTTCTTCACATCTATCACGGGATTTTTTCTTCACTACCCTCCTAATTAACTTTTGTGTCTACACCTCCCGTTCCAATCTGCTTACAAGTTTTTAGACTGCCAAAGTGATCACAAATAATTTATGTGATTCTTCTACCTAAACACATCCAACAAGTGCACATTATCGTGTCACCTAGCCTCTCTGTCAAAAAGATGGTCATGTCACCTGCCCCCTCTGATGTCCACATGGGGGGGACCCCCCCCCCCCCCCCCCCCCCACATATCCACTGCAAGGACCTTGTTCCTTACAGTAAAGCATGCTATCCCTGCTGGCATTATTTCCCCTGCTGATGCATCTTTTGGCTATCTGCCAGGCAGGCCTCGAGTCTTTGTTTCTCACATAGCCTTGTCTAACATGGTCTCTGTGATAGCTCTTCAACTGTCCTAGAAATAAGTTCTGTCCTCCCTGGCACCCTCAAAGCTTTGCTATATTCCTTGTGTAGATCTGTCACACTGCGCAATAATGTTTATGTACACGTCTACCTCTTCCATGAGAGTAGAAGCTGCCTGGAGGTAGGCATTTAACTCACACTGGTATCTTTCACCTACTTTGTGTCTATTACATAGACAGGTGACAGATAATTGCTTGTTGAATACATGAATGAGTAATAAATCTGACTCCTATAAAATATACATTATTCTTATGTAAAAAATTCAATGAAGGTGACTGATTCATTTTAAAATAATTTATATAGAATTGAAATATAAAAGGATAACTGAAATAACATATTCTAAGTCCCGGCTTTAGTATTCAAGTTGTTATTGATTCAAATCATAGGCTGTGCGCTGTGTATAATATTAAAATCATAGACTCATGTGGAACTATCTTCAGTGTTGGCACTACCACAGGAGGACTCTAAGTAGTAAGAGGACACTAAAAAGATCCCAGGAGCGGAACACTGGAACAATTCAAGGGGAGGCCATGGGGATACAGAAGAAAAGACAGATCAAAATAACACACAGATATTTAAATTCCTCAGAATGGACAATGAAAGTAAGCTGCTGAGGAAAAGAGCTGAGGAGGGATACAGTTATCACATGGGAGACAGGAGTCATACGAGCATGTGTCTGTATTCCTTAGGTGCAATCCCATGGGACTGCAATATGCTCACCAATAGGCACCACCATGCATGCCACCAAGTGGAGTACAGGAATACAAAATGACAGTAAAATATACATGAAAAAATGAAATAAAATAAAATATATACAGAAAAATAGATATGCTCTGAAGGCATGAATTTTGTAGTTTTTACTCAGAGACAAATTTCTTCAGAAAATTAACATAAGTGATGAGAGTAATGAAAAAAAAAATTCTAGGATTATCAAAATTGGAAGGGGAGGTGATGAGAGTCTTTTATAAAAGCCAGGAAATGAGATCATAAAGGCTAAAGGAAAATTCCAGGAGACTTCGGTTATAGAAATGGTGGAGAGACTTCAGGAACAGATGGGAAATGATGCCACAAGGGGCACAAGGACATGAGGTTGGTAGGGTACTAACCCATGGCTAATTTCAAGTCCACGACGGGAAGAGAAATCTGATTGTGGAGAGTCAGGAAATGAGTGGAGAGAGATAAGAGTAGTTTTCTCAATGTTTTAGAGAAGAGCTGAGATGGGGCAGAAGCTAAGGAAGGGAAGAATCAAGGTCTAGAAAGAACTGTTGGCTTTCTTTCATGTTAGATGCTGAAGAAACCCAACATGCCCATGGCTGAAAAGGAAAGATTGAGGATTTCCCCCATGGCCTCCCTTCACACACATGCGAGCACCAGATAACCACATTCACATGCACACACGCATATATGCACAATCACATGTGAAAAGGTATAGAGAAATTTTTTTCTTCATTCATATAATGTGTCATAAGTGAATTTTTTGCCTTTTTGATTGTGGATTTTAAGCATGAAAAATGTTTTTAAAGTCACAAAGTAATATGTTTACAATATTAGGTAATTATATCTTATTACTGTGTACCTTTATTATCCAGCAAAAATACAAAAAGCATATCCACATGCAACTAAAAACTTAACAGTGGTAAGAGTAGCTGATTTGATTAACATCAAATATTTCAGACTACCAATTTCATGAAATTGATACCAGAAACATGTTACCAATATATATTTATTAGATAAGCACTTTATTTACTGATATAGGCTTATTATTAATTAATTTACTATTTAAGTCAAGTTCAATTATGTATTTTAATTTAACACACAAGAAACATCATTCAAGTTGCTGTTGCTATCGGTTACCAGCCAGATTTAAACAAGACATGATAAATGTGAATGAAATCCTAAAAAATGGGCAAAAATGTTGTTTTCTTTCTGTATATAGAAAATTAGAGAAATAATCTCTTCTCCAAAACAATGGGATTTTCAGGTACTTTCCCAGGAAGGAGGGTGTCCTTAAGAAAGACAAGACTTATGTCTTTGCTCTTCAAACTTTGGCTCGCCCATGGTACTTTAAAACCATACTGATCCACAGGTTCCCCAGTAGGTCAACCTCATGTTAAAGGGGAGCTAGAACAAGGGGAAAATTATAAAGAGAACTCTGATGGCTGATAAACCAAACACCTGGAAGTCATTGTGATGATTTTTAAATACTCTTCCTAAAAATCTGTTGTAGAATTCCTCCTCCCTTCCAATTGCAGCTGCAGAGTGACTCAAGTCTAACAAATAGATTGAGGCCTGGAGAATTCCCAGGCTAGGTTATGAAACGGAGCGTCTATCTGCTCGGCTGCTCTTTTCAGATACATCCTGACTAACTTGAGCCAACACATTCCAAGGCCAACCGCAGGGAAAAATTGGCGGGAAGGAGAGGACAATGCGGACAGACCACACAGAGGGATCAGGAGTTGCAGTAGCTGGAGATTTCCTGGCCCAGGCTAAAGACCTGTGAGTGTACAGACCCTCAGGTGATAGTGGCTCAGGTCCAACAAATGAATGAGAGCCCCTCCTCGATTCCTAAGGACCACCCAGATAAGCCCACAGACAAGTCCTGGAGGCTCTACTTAAGGGTGGTTTATGTTTGCCTTGCACATGATTGTACAGTCTGGGATGCAAGGTTTTCCATAGCAATCGGAGAAGGATCACTTTTAGAGAAAATACACACTAGCTCTAAACTCACCAATCTATGTATTTCAAAACATTGTTTATATCTCTGTTTTATAGTAAGTAAAAGATTTTAAAACAAGTTCAAATATTTTAGGCTAACCTTTCTTAATTATAAAACGTGTCACCTGAAATAAAAGGTAGCTCAGAAAGATGACCTTAACAAGTAAAGCAAATTCAATGAGCACATACAATGGATAAACCATTTTTAAAGCATCAACCTTTTTTGGCTTAACCCACTGAAAATAAGAGAAGAAAGCAGACAGAATAAATTATTATAATTCATACATATGTAAATAGAAGAGCTTATCTTATTTGAATGTAAGAACTAATGTATATATCAATAATATAAAATAAAAGTCTTTAAAAATAAAGTTCTGAAAATACAACTGTCCTAGAAGAAATATTACCAACAACAGCATGATACACATACACACACACACACACACACATACATATATACATACATATATGCACATACATACATATTTTTAGTACATGTGTATTTTTATTCCTAACATGATATTTTAGGTTTTAAAACTGCCAACAATTCATACCCATACCATATAAATATAGGTTTGACTCTACACATTTCTATTTAAATTCAGGCTTTTAAATTAAATCAAGATGGGCTGAGAGGCTTCTTTTTCTTCCTCTGAACTATTCACCCAGCATGAATTTGAACTTATACTAAAATTACCATTTCTTCATAAAATGACTACACGAGGCATGTATAAGGAAAACATCATTTCCCAACTACATCTAGATGCTTCTTCTTAGAGCATAGTATGTCCTCAAATATCTTCAATGAAGTTTTATTTCTAAAGGAAGCATTGAGACACTACATTCTTTGCTTCCAATGATATATTTTTAATATTTTATTTACTATTTTTAGTTTATGTGTATGAGTGTATTGCTTGCATGGATATAAACTCACTTGTGCCCTGCAATGCCTGCAGAGGTCAATAAAAGTGTAAGGTCCCCTGGAACCAGAGTTATGGACAGTTGTTAGCTACTGTGGGTGCTAGAACTGAACCCAGGCCCTCTACAAGAGCAGCCAGTTCTCTTAACCACAGAGCCATCTCTCCAGCCCACACTCCCAATGATATTTTTAAGCCAGTCTAATAGAAAGAATTCCTAATTTCAAGTGTCTATGAATGTATGTGTATGTGAATTTAAATCTTGAACGTCTAGAAACATTTAATGATTTAAGTACTGAAATATTGCATTTTCACAAATTAGAAATTATGTAGTTTTCTAGACACAGAACAATGGTCACTATCCTTTGTGAAGTAAAAAGGGGTGAGTGTGTGATTCATAGTCCTGTCAGCTATGCTCTCCAGGAAAATAAGCAGCCAGTGAGTCACAAGTCATTCAAAACTGCAGTTTTTAGCTTACGAATAAGTTACAACACTGTACATTGGGAAAAAATAACTATCTTGATACAACAGGTCTTTTTTTGATACTGAGAAAATTATATCTTAAAATCTGACGATAATATATTTATCACCCTCAAACTTACATAATTTGAAAATTCATGTTTGGGGAGCTGTTTATAAGGAGTCAAAATTATTGCTGCAGTTTATTATACAAGAGTTGAAGATAATGTTAATTGGTCACTAAGAATTTGTCTAAAAATGAGTGCTCTATGATAAGAGGCTTCAAGGAAGGTAGTTTCCTTGGTGAGTTGTGTGTCTCAAAGCTCCTTAGTAAAAGCTCATCGTTCCCCAGGGAGGCACTGTTAGGAGGTGCTAGGGGGCCTTCTGGGAGGTCTTTAAGTTAATGGAAACATGCCCTTAAAGGAACTGTAGAACTTTGTCCATCTCTCTCTGGACTTTCTGGCTCAAGATTCGCCTACTGCTGGGAGTAGTGGTGCATGCTAGTAATCCCAGCACTTGGGAAGCAGAGACCTATAGGATCACATGCTTGAGGCTATCTTGGGCTACATGGACAGATCCTGTCCGAAAAAGAAATGGTCTGATTTATGTATTTAAATATTAGTTTAGCTGCTATATTCATTCTCTTTCTAAACTCCCTGTGTTATTTGCAGCTCTCCACAAGAACTGATTAAGAGTAAGATAATATTTCTGGTGAGAATTAAGATAATCTCTTAACTAAGAAGTAAAAGCTCCTTTGGGAAATATATGACCACATATCTAAGTAGGTCTGACATGATCTCTTTATGAATCAAATTATTAGAGTGAAACTCAGTTGTTTCTAAGTCATTAGCTTTAGTGCTTTTCAAAATAGATGAATATAGTAGAAAACAGTAGACAGTTAAGTGAATGAGAAGATATTAAAACTTTAAAACCAAACCTCTCTTTGACTATTCCTGCAAATATGATGCTAACAAATTTGAGATGCACAACTCCTACATGGAATTTTTCTGCACATGTGCAGGATTTTTCGGCCAGCTCATGAATGTTGAGTTGTTAAAGGAACTGAAGACTTAACAGGGCTACCTTTATCTAAATAACTTTATAAGTGTGTTCTTGCTATAGTTCTGTTTCTGGAAAGGGAGTTCCCACCCCAAATCACTTGACCCTTTTGCTGGACTTCCACCTCATCCCTCTGGAAGGAATTTCAAATTTCCTGCTCTTGCTCTACCCAGTAAGATTCCTGCTTTCATATGAGTGAACAACAACATGCATCCTTTTCTTGTCCACTCCACAGGGGGAAAGGAGAGCCCCGTCCTGTCCCACCTCCTACCCTAGAAAATACATAAGTCCAGACTCCAGCATGGTAGACAGTGCTCCAGTACTGGACCCCCTTTCATGCTGGGAGACTGTGTCTTTGCTGTGTGGAGTGTTGTTTAAGCTTCCATATACCTTAGCTAGGTATTGTGACTGCAAACTTCTCATCTTGTAATTCTTTACTTGGTGAAGAAAAGGCACAGACAAAAGAGAACAGACTCTAGATAGCTTTACATTCAAACCTGAAAAAGCTGTCCATGTCATCCTTTCTCTAGAAGAACTTGACCTCCAACGTATCCCCCAAATTATTATTCTGTGACAATAACTTTAGATATAGTTCAGAAAATATCCGATTCAAATTCCAAATGTAATTCCTCATTACCAAATCTTTAAAGTTTATTTTTTCCTACCACATAGACACCAATCACTCCCAGCAAACTATGTAATTTGACCCTAACCATACATGTCCTCCTGGATTTGGGGAGGGATAAAGTATATAATCTGGGGAAGGCTAGGAAGAGAAGGCATGGCCCATGCTGGGCAAAGGCTTTCCAGTGTGCAAACCCTCAGGTCATACAGACACCTCAGCAATCCCTCAGTTTTCTCAGTAAATAAGCTCAATAAATTCATTGGTTCCTCAGTAAAACTTTAATCAAACATTGGCTTGACACTAAAACCTTAAAAGGGAATAAGCATTGCTTACCATCCCCAGGAAAAGAAGTCTCACAACAGATGGAAAATTTAGTTAATGCTATTACGTCTCATAATTATTTTTAAAAAAAAGAAAATGAAAATGCAAAAGATGTTAAAAGGATATCGGAATGGAGATATTTTCCAAAATAGACATTAAAAAAATGAGCAAGCCTAAGCAAGAGATGAAGGTCTGTTTAGGTTTATTATGATCTATAAAGGATGAGACAAAAATAATATACACATAATCTTAAAATGTCTATGATCATAGTTTAGTCAACTAGTTTAAGGAACAAAATATATAGAGAGTTAAGGTTTATTTGAAACTATTTGGTTTTTTAACCAAGCCTTATCTACATAGCACATGATGATTAAAACTACCAAACTGGTGGAACTAACCTTATTGGATGTTTAACAGCCATACTTTGAGGCCTATACTAATCTGGTAAGAGGGACTTAGAGGTCAGTTTTTGCCCCTTGCCCTCCAAGGTCGACTAAGTTCCAGGGGACTATGGAACATTTCTCAAAATATCCTGTAACTGTGGTCAGTCACCTGTCCTCTTGTTCAGGGAGGCCATAGAGATCCTACAGATGGACTTGAACCAGTCTTCAAAGAGGAGGGTCAGTTCAGAGGAAACACCTCATTCATGTTTCCAAGTGAAGCCAGACATGGTGGAGCAGGATCTTTGACTTATCTTCATATAGATGAAACTGGTAAAAGAAAGGAGCCAGGAGCCCCTCCCAAGCCCATGTGACCCCTGAGGTACAGATCCTCAAATGACCTTAAGTGTAAAAATAAATTGATTTATTTGGGCTAACTGTATGGTCTTAAACACCCAAAAGGAAAGCATAACCGAAAAGTAAAGTCATTA
>NW_008351958.1:5590439-5592632 GCF_000622305.1 Nannospalax galili | reverse complement strand
CCACCTGTAGCTAAGGGAGACAACCAGCTATTGTTCTAAAATGATGGATATCTAGAAGCCTTTGAGAGGGAACTGACACTGATTCTAACCACTATCAAAATAACTGAAAGCAAATCCTGAATCCATCACTCTAGAGTCCAGCCTTGGAAGACAAAAGAAAAATGAGGAGGAACCCAATACAGGGATGCTTTTGGAAGCCCTTGTCAAGAAATTCTAATGAACTCTCATATGACCATTCGAAAATTGCCCTGTTCTGACTTTTTTCTAGTTCCCTGTCTAGAACTTGTAATGCTAATTACTCTTTCCCTTACTTCTCCTTCACATCTCCTATTCATGATTCAAGGACTTTCTTTTCCCCTTAGAGATTAGAGTTATGCAATTTGGGTGTCTTTTAGGTAGACCCACTGAATTGCCTCACCCTGCCGTCCCTGTTCATCATGGAAGAAGCCAGAGCATCTGCATCCTGATTCCCTATTGGTGATTTGAGTAACCTCTTCAGAGGATAGTGTGATAAGAATAGGAGGGAGGTAGACAGGGTAAGAAGACACCAAAGAAAAGTACCCAGTTTCTTGGCTGAAAGTCAAAATGTCCTTGGGCCTGTTAGCAATATAATCTGTTCCAAAGGCCAAAAATGTCAAAAGTATTTGGGAGCTTGTATCTAATCCTTAAAAGATTTTAGAATTACCTCTTTAGAGGGGGAAATGTTAAGAGTAGCAAAAGGACCCATAAAAATAAAAAATCAAAGAAGAAGAAAGAGTACATGAAGTTATAAGAAAAAAATGATGGGGAGATAGGGGAGGAATTGGAGGGGAGGGAGTGGGCATGGATTTGATCAAAACACCTTATATGCATGTATGAAATTCTCAATAAATTATTTTTTTAAGTAAGCAAATTCTTTGCTGACAGACTATCAATATTTTTTTATTAAATCACCTAGCCCAGGCACACACATACATATTCACAGACAATGGAACAGAGCTATAATACATTCCTTCCAATTAGGAGATAACTTCAGGTATTTAGGGTCTTTGCTTCACTTGTTCTGAAAGGACTTTGTAGTTAAAGGTAAAAGGCAGATGGGCTCAGATTTCAAAGGAAACACTTAGGTTAACGGCACAGAGGCTGTTTGCTACTTAGAAAGCAGCACTACCTCAAGGCAATCCAGCTATTGGGATTTCCTGGAAATAAGCACTGTAAGACAGGTTTTGCTTAAAATCCCCATTCAGACAAAGCCTTCACAACCTGACAGAAAGTAGCAAGCCAAGCCGCATTTTGAGCAATGTTTCTTCATTTTATTAAAATTCATTTCTGAAATGGAAATTTTTATAACAGATAAACTCACTGTTTCAATATTATGTGAATATTATATTCAACATTGTAAAACATGCATGAGACATGGAAGACTGTCCTCATGGAGTATAGAAGTGACTAATTTAACACCATCAGTACACTTTTCTACAGAATTTCTACTAACCTCATCTCACTGTCAATATGCCACCTTGCCTGAACACTATCAGACTTTAACGAATTTGTATAAAAGACATCAGGGAATCTTGTTAAAATGCAGATTATGGCTCCGTTGTTCAGCAGAGACATTTAAGGTACAAAATGTCCAGCACCTGATGCCTGGACCAGTAAGAACACAGAGCAGCAGGGCAGCCCCTGTCCATTCAGTTTTCTTGGCCACTGAATTCATTAGTTTCTCCAACAAAACTGTTCTTTCTTCTCCTTAGTGACTCAGGCTTTATCCTTTCCCCCAAAGGAATGCTTACATTCGTTCTGCTCTTGCAAGCTACCCTTGCAGTCCCTTTATCATGCCACCTTCTGAATCTCTTTGAATACCTAATATACCAATTGCCATATCATCTCCTTTCTCTGTCTCTGTTTTGGGTCTTAATTGCCAAATTAGAACTTTTAGCAGAATTGTATCTCGGGTTTTTTATGAATTCTCTGTGACCCCATAGAACTTGCCTTAGAGGACAACAGTTCATCCAAGGGAGCTCTCTGCTTCTAGTCACACTAGTGACCTGAGAGTAGGCATTAACCTAGGTCAGCTAGAGATAGCCAAATTTCCTGCCTCAAACATAGATGGGTTACTTAAATGCAAGCAGAAGAACATCCATAATGCACTTGTGTTAGATAAAAATATAGCCTCGCAAGCTTTAAATTTTTCCCCTAGCCTCACAAACTTTA
>NW_008351958.1:5543993-5590428 GCF_000622305.1 Nannospalax galili | reverse complement strand
CAAATACCATTATCTTTTTTATAGACTTCCTGATAAACCAAAGGCTACAATGCCCTCATTATTTTTATTTACATTTAAGAGGGGAATAATTCAATCTTTAAAACTATCTTGCAGATATTTAAGGAGATCTCAGTAATTAGGAAATTTTTTTAGCAATTGAAAAAGCAGAATATAGGGCTGGGGAGATGCTCAGTTAGTAAAGCACTTACTATGCAAGCATGAGGACTTTAATTCAGATTCCCAGCACCCACAAAATCCTGGGTACAGCAAATGCTTGCAGTCCCAATGCTGAGGAGGTAGAAACGGAGGATCCACAGAGCTCCATCCAGGCCAGCCATTCTAGTGGAATCAGCAAACTCAAAGCTCAGTGAGAGACTCTGGCTCAAAAGTAAGATGCAAAGTGACAGAGAAAGACACCAGATGTTGACCTCTGGCCTCCACATATACTTGCACATACACACGTGAGCATCCAAACACATACACACACACACACACACACACACACACACACACACGAGAACATGTACATACAAGGAAAAGAACAACCTAATTTATCAGTCCTTTATATCTTGATCTATAGATATGGGATCAATTTAAGACAATGAATTCCTTCACTTCAGTTATTTATAGTCCAATAAATTTTATACAGATAGAGGATTGATCTAACAGTCAAACTAAGACAAATGCATGATAGGAAGAATAAATTCTCAATATAAATTACAGTACCTTTTTATGAATTAAGTTGTTATATTTACATATTGTATTAGTCATTTTGCTTCCCACTGGGACCAAAGCATCTGTTATAACAACTTAAGGAAGGAGAGGTTTGTTTGGGGTCAAGTTTCAGATGATTACAGTCCATCACAACAGAGAAGGCATGGTGGCATGGGATCATAAGGCACTGGTTTCTTACAAGGCAGTAACCAAAATTCAGTGAGCTAGATGGGAACTTGAGGCAGGCAAACCCTTCAAGTCCCACCACTCGTGAGCTATCTCTGCCAGCTAGGTCCCCTGTGCCAAAGGGCTCATCTCTTCCCAAAACGTTGTCACTAACTGGGGACTGAGTAGTCAAACACCTGAGTCTGTGCATGGCATTTCTCATGCAAACTGCAACAAATAGCAATAACTTAGATTTTGAAAGTGAATAAAAAGTAAATAGTTTTGATTTACTGCACTTGGTTGGCCTAGTTGATTTGTTGAAAAGGATTAAAAATAAAAAATTCCTCAGGTAAATTAGTAAAAAAGAAAGTATGGAGAAGAGAAATTGACACCCCTAATTTAACTTCAAACTTCCATTTAAATCAAAGATTGATATAAGAAACGCTCAAATGCACATTTATATACTTCCAACAAAACTGCTATAGTACACTGTTCATTTTTCTTCATTGCTATTTTTACATTCTATGTTTTCTTCACTAATAATTCTGCCCAAGTATGATAAATTGGTAGTTTTGTTCACTAATCAAAAGAATGTGGGGGGGGAGTAAAAGTCACTGGATCATAATATTAGTTTCTTATTTGGGGCCATTTTAATAATCCATTAATCTAAGTTACACATCTGAGCCAGGAGTTCTATAGTTCCATTTTAGAACTCCTATAAAACATCTGTGTTTAAATTCAATTTACAATGAAAAACTCAAATAGACTATGTAGTCAATATCCTGATCTGAAGTACATAAAATCTGAGTACTTTAAAAAAATTTGATCCACTACAAGCATCTTAAATAATTTCTCTCTTTTTTTTAAATCTCCAAGAGTTGCCTAGTCAAGTGTTCCCAATTATGAAGCATGTGATGCCATGGCTGGTTGTAGTTTTGTGGCCCATGACTAAGTAGAGAAAGCATCATCTGAAACTCTAATTAGCTTGCAATTCATTGCTAGATCTCAGTGAACTCCAGTATTATTAAAATTCTGAACTTGAAGAGGTGTGAAACAAGTGAATCACAGACCTTAAAAGTCACACATTTGACTCCATGAAGACCCTCATACAGAAAAGCCACAGCTAAGACTCACAACATGCCATGTGCAAGCCTCAAACCCTCTTCTTTCCTGCCCACTCAATCCCAGCTGGATTTCTATCCATAGCCCATGGGGAAAACCAAAAGTAATCACACAGAAGTTCCCTTCTCCTTTCTTATCAAATGCATCAAACTATTTGTTTCTATATTTGTAGCCTCAGATTTGCTGCTGGAATAAAGGAACTGACTTCGTAGCCACGTTTTCTCCCTCTTATGCCAAGTGTTTCTCAATGTGGTTCATTCCCGTTAATCTGTAAATGGATTCTTTGAAAACGAAGACAAAAGCATTCCCATGTTCATCAGCTGCTCTCTCGTTTCTGTGATCATCACATCAACACCTCAAGGAGTTACAGTGACTTCTCCACCTGCTCACTCCCTTCCCTTCTCACCCCTTCACTGGGGCTTCTCGGCACATCTCACCATGGACATCTTCTAATGAAGGTTACCAATGGTCTCCAGACTGATGAAGCCATTGCTCATTTGTCTTCATTGTATGAGCTTTGTAACACTGACAATCGTTGATGCCTCTGTTTTCCTTCTCCTGGCTTATGTCACAGAAGTCTATACTACTTGTTTCTCCAGCCTTGCTGACTGCACACTCTCAGCTTCTTTGTCCGCCTCTCTTTTCTGCTTAACCCCCATATATGCTGTGCTCCGAGCTCAAATCAGGACATTCAAACCTCTGCTCAAAACAATCTTTTCTACTGAAGCTGTTCAGCCAGTTCAGTTGGCATAATCCTAACAACATCTGCAACATCCCCTTATTTTTATCTCAAGTTCCACCCCCTAAGTAAACACTAGATTGAACTACTGCTAGCATGACACCTCAAATTCAGTCTGTACAAAAAGGAGCTCCTAATTTATTGTCACCCTGTCCTGTTTCTATCTGTGTTTAGTTGAAACATTGTAATCCCATTCTCAAATGAAAGGCCTTTCCAAGCTGTAATACAAATGATAGATGCTTTGCTGGCACCTCGCTTGGCTTATTTTGTTACTGTGGTGAGTTATATTATCATTCATGCATTTCTCAGAATCAAGTACAATACTTGGAACACCAATGCTCAGACAATATCTGTTGAACTTAATGTGCTTTTGAAACTCAAACTTATTACTAATGAAAATAAACTGTTTAAACAATTATAAAAGCTTCATTGCAGCTTCTTGAAATGTGAAGGTAACAAATATGCAGGACGTATTTACTACAATACGCTCACCAATTAGACCATGTGCAATATTTTTATCATATAAATTCCTTAAAGGAATACATGAGAGAACAAATTTGAACAGCAGCAAAGAGCGGTATCCTGAACTACCATCACTCTTGACTGTAAGTTGTATGATTATTTGCAACTTTTCATAAAGGTATACAGTAAAGATAATGAAAAATGCTAAGAAACACATTTTCCTGTTCAAGTTTAGATATAGTCTCTAACTGAAGTTGAAAACTTTTGACTAGAAAAGATTAAGCAACGTGACTGTTTCCCACCTACACAAAAATGTTCATATTTGGGGCTGAAGAGATGGCTCAGCAGTTAAGAGCACTGACTGTTCTTGTAGAGGACCTAGGTTCAATTCCCAGCACCTACGTGGTGGCTAACAACCATCCATAACTCCAGTTCCAGGGTATTTGACATCCTCTTATGACCTTCGAAGGCATTGTGCAACATTGGTGTACTTACATACCTGCAGGCAATACACTCGTACACATAAAATAAAAATTAAAAAAATTAAAAAGTTCATATTTGGTAAATGACTAAATAATGTGCTGATTTCTTCTATCTGCTTCTTCCTTGAACCATTCTTGATCTGTTAAGATGCAATCTATACTGTGCTCTCAAATCTCCAATGTCTTCCATATTGTGAAATTATGTCCTCAAATTTTCTTGTTCTTATTTTACTTGAGTTTCATTAGCATCATTTGCCAAAGTTGATTATCCTTTTTGATTTTTCCATTTGGTATCCAGGTCTTCTCCTAACTCTCCTTTCTGTTTGCAGTTCCTCCCCACTCTCCCACCTCTTCATTCCAAAAGGTGTCAAGCGCTCGCTTCTGGAATGCCTCCATTTACAGAGGTCTCATTTTTCCTGATGACCTTACCATCTAGACCACAACTTCATGTTGCAGACTGGAGAATGTAAATCTTACTGACACATGTCTAACTGCATTCTTAATAAATTCAGCTAGGTAGCGAAGAAATGTCTAAAATTAGTTCCAGCTTTCTCTGCCAAAAGATCTTCTACACACATCCTTCCCCACTTTTGAAAATGGCATCTCCAAAGATGCCAGTTTCTTGAGCAAACTGTTCAGCTGTTTGCCACATCTAAACTGTCTGTACTATGTCAAAAATGAAATAAAATGATACATCCCACAGTAACATGATGATGAGCTGGGCAGAAACTGGTCATATTCCTTTCTGCATCTCATGAGTAAGTTCTCATCTTCTACTGTAGAGGGAGTAAGGGACAATTTGGAGTTCAGAGAAAGGAGGGCAAATCAGGTAGGAAAACAACTGGCAACTCTATTCTGGGAAGAGAAGAGGTAACGTTTGGCTTCTACTGCTTCCCAAATTTGACTTCCCAAATTTCTTGGGATTATATTAAGTATTGATGATTTCTCGAATCTTTGCATCATTCTGAATGTCCTTGCAAGCTTGAAAATGCATATTTCCCACTCATATTGGAACAAGAGTGGAAACCGCCACCAATTTTCAAAAACCTGCAGTCATGGTTTGGATAGATTTAGGACTTTTCATCAGAAGAAGGAATTCTCAGTCTACTGGGTGCCTGCCACCCAAGTCATTCCAGATGTTGTGGAACAAGGCTTCCTTGACTCTTTCAAGACAACTGTTAGTTACAACCACAGGGAGGTTATATTCCTACTCCTGCCACCTCACACTGCCACACCCTCCTGCTCACTATCAACTGGATGCCTGCAACTCCTCTGTCTCTCTACTCACACAAATGAGCTTCCACCACCTAAAGCCCATTTCCAGCAAAGCTCGAACAATCTTAAAACTAGACCCTCCATTTTCCCCATTTCTCCCTTCCTATGATCCCATCTCTTGAGCTCCTTCTTTCCGTTTATCCCCTAGTTTCCTTGTATAACCCTCCCTCCCCTCCTCCCCTTAAAATAACCCCATTTTTATCCACATCTCCCTTATTAACACCTGTTTCCTACTCTTCTTTTTCAGGTTCTTTCTTTTCCTTTACCTCCCTGGTTCCTTTCCATTATCCTGGTTCCTGTAGTTATGTCTGGATACATAACACACTTAGAAGGATTTGCTGCTAGGATCCATATATGAGGGAGAACATAAATCATTTGTTTTTCTTAGTCTGTGTTACTTCATTTAGTATAACAGTTTAACTGCAAATTTCATAATTTCATCTTTCTTTACTGCTGAGTAAAACTCCATCATATAAATAAACGACATTTTCATTATCCACTTGTCAGTTGAGGGATACTCAGGTTGCTTCCATCTCTTAGCTATTGTGAAAAAAAGCAAGAACAAACATGGGTGTACAAGTATAACTGCAATAGGATGAGTTCTTTGGGTATATGCCAAGGAGTGGTATAACTGGGTCAAATGGTAGATTCATTTGTAGTTTTTTAAGAGTTCTCCACACTGTTTTCCATTGGGATTGAAGAAGTTTGCAGCCCCACCAGCAGTGGATGAGTGTTCCCCTTTCCCCACATCCTCTCCAACATTTCATAGCATTTGTTCTCTTGATCTTAGCGAGTCTGACTGGGGTAAAATGAAATCTTAAAGTGGTATTAATTGGCGCTTTAAATGGGGAAACCATGGTGGAAGGGTTAGACAATGTGAGGAATAAATAAGGCCTAGCTAGTTAAAAAAAAAAAAAAACAGAGGGACCAATATTAGTCCAACAACCGACTGACAAATTATACACACAACTATCTCAAAGAACATAATATATGTCTAGTCAAGGTTTATCTGAGAACCTTTGGTCTTTGCCCAAGTTTTATCTACATAGATCTAGTAATTGAAAGTACTGGACTGGTGGAACTAACTTTCATGGATGTTTAACAGGCATACTTTGGGGCCTATACTAATTTGATGAGAGGGACATAAAGGACAGTTTTTGCTCCTTGCCCTCCAAGGTCAACTAAGTTCTAGGGGACTATGGAACATCTCTCAAAATATCCTGTAACTGTGGTGAGTCACCTGTCCTCTTGATCAAGGAGGCCATGGAGACCCCACCAGATGGACTTGAACAAGTGTCCAATCTAAAAAGAGGAGGGTCAACACAGGAAACGTTTTCTCCATGCTTCCAACGGTCAAGCAGGACCTTTGACTTATCTTCACATAGATGGATCTGGTAAAGGAAAGGAGCCAGTGGCTCCTTCTAAGCCCATGTGACCCCTGAGGGACAGATCCTCAAACGACCTTAAGAGTAAGAATAAATTGGTTCATCTGGGCCAACTGCATGGTCTTAAACACCCAAAAGGAAAGTACAACCAAAGATTAAAGGGATCAATATAATTTTTTAAGGGTACATGTGTATACCTAAAGGCTACATAATGAGAAACAATGCCAGACAGAAGACACCTTCCTTTGAGTTGTTGGCCAGGGTGACCCAATAGACTCCCAGACAATAACCCAGCAGAGAAAAGGGGAAATAAACAGCATACCCCAATCTTACCTAAAGGAATATTGGCAATGGCTTGCAGCTAGATGAGGAAGAGCTGATCTGGAGGCACTGACAACAGTGGACAGTAACAGGAATGAGAGAGTATATGGGCTTCAGTGGGGGTTAGGGGTGGCGGGGCATGGGAGGATGTCATTTGAGATGTGAGTATAAAGATGAATGTTTGTTTGGGATGTTCTATATGAAATACACACACATACACACAAACAAAATCAATCAATAAAAAATGTGTTATATTTTCAGGAGAAGCATAAAAATTTACTTCACGTTAACTAATAGATGTGAAAAACATTACCATTGAAATCTACCTGATGACTTTATATCCATGCTCAGGTGCCAAGGATCTCAGAAAGTAACCGACTGTGACTAGTAGTAAACAGATATATAGAGATAAGAGATGCACGTGCAAACATTTAACTTAGTTCCATTAAAAATGAGCTTTTCTGTATGAAACAGAATATTTTAAAATGAAATGGATATCTTTTTTAAAGGTTAAAACCTCATTCAGTTTTATGTCTTATAGGGTTTGTACTGAGTACAATATTTTATAACTGTCTTCATTCAACTATAAATGTAAAAATTTACAGCCAATTTTGAAAGAGATGCATCTTAGCTTTGGAAATTATTATTGAATATGTCAATGCTGTTGTAATGAAATGCTTCTTCTAATTATGTTGTGGTTATTAAATAAATAATAAAAAATACCCAGACCCTCCTCTACTGAGCATCAAATGCTCAAATGACTTTTTGTTAGTGACTAAAAGTGTCTGCAATGATTCACATCTTCCCTTCCAACTAAATTTCTGCCTTTATTTTCTACACCACTTCCCAGGCTCACTCTTTATTAGACACCTGAAGAGACTTGTTGAGTGTGGAACTTCAAGTCCTTCACACAGAGGATAGTGCTTGTGCTGGCTGCTGAGCTCAGGACAGTGCCTGGCATGTGGTAACCTCTCCAGGCACACTGAATGAGGCAATGAGGAAGAGCACAAGTCCCAAACCTCTGCATCTCTTTTCTCTCTACATAAGTTGCTTTCACTCAGGAGGAATCTTTAATCTCCTACAACTCTGGTGTTACTCCACGGTAATTACAGAGTTTAATAAAGCTGAGCTGTTGTGTTATTTTTTCCCCACAGCATGGCTACCACAGTAAAATTTCCAAAGAGAAAAATACATTAGTTTTAAATTGCCAATGTCTTCACATAACAGCTTCATAAACCTTAAAACTTTTTGACTAAAGATACCATAAAAATAATCTCCCTGTTCCTAAGCAATATTATTAGATTAAAATTCAAACACTTTGGAAAATTATGCTATTTTAAATTTATAATAAAGAAACTTTAGTAACTTTAAATAATCCTAATATACTGTGGACCAATAGAGATTTCATCTTAAGTACATGTAGATCGATTATATCACAGTTCAAAGTATTTATTTTCAAAATTAGCAGGCATATACCAAGTCATAGAGAAATGATTGCTTTGAAATAGAGAGCTGCAGTCAATGCCAATCACAATGAATTCCTGATGCTCTTGAATGACTAATGTGTTAACACTGAGCTGTGGGAAATGACTGGAGAAGCCATCAGCTGTCCACCCACATTTACTTCCAGTATGCATTGTTCATGAATTATGAGTATGGGAGAGAAAACAGCAGCTCCAACAGGTAAAGACTACTGCCTTAAACCCTGCATAATAATCACCCTAGTCAACAAACCACATTGTCTCATGTTGTTTTATAATTATTGTTTATCTTGAAGCATGGAAGAAAAAAAAACAACAAACCCAATGTCTAATCTTAAGCACGGCCATAGAAAGAAGGTACAAACTGGATCCCAGTCACTGCTGGTGTCAACCTGGACCACCATAACTGAAAGCACCACTGGGCTCTGAGTCTCTGGCTGTCAGCAAATGGGGAGGTACCCAGACAAATCGTGCTTTACATGTGGAAAAGAACAGCGCCAAGATTCTGCCTCACCCACATGTGAGGTGAGAAAGAACACTCACAGTCACCAGGCAGCCCTCCCAGTGGTCTACCAATAGTTGTCAAAAACATGTAAACAGCAGAGATTGTGAGAAGCGCTTTATGTAATTATCCTATGTGCCCTTGTCAGGACATACACCCTAGATGCTAAAGCATGCTCTAGACAAAGGTACACTTTGTTCAATATTGAACTATTTTTGGATTTTAGTCAAGCTATAATGCTTTAATAAATTATATTTTAAAATGTGAAATAAGGGGCAAAATGTTATTACTATTAACTCTACAGTATAGGACAGTTTGTAATATTTCATGAATATTTGAAAAAAATAGAAAAATTCTTCTGAACTATCTAAAGCATGCATGTTTTTTCCCTCAAGTATTTTTTTTCACTTATCTGTGTCTTTTAGGGAATGACATAACATCTCCCAAATTTTTTATTTTTTTTAATTCTTCTCTTGCACTTGTCTTCCACAGTTGTTGCAGATCTTATTTCACTTATTCTTCCTTCTAGGCCTTCTTTCAATACATACTTTTGAGAATTTAATAATATTCAACCACAAACATTTACTGACTAACTCTTTTATTGTAACAGGCACTGATTATATGGTATGATCCTTTCCCTTCTAGGAATTCAAAGTCTTAGAAAGGAAAAGGAGACATGTACATATTTCACTGCAACAAATTTGAATATTATAAACAGTGTATAATAAACTGCTTCAGGATAGAGACAGGGGATTGAGTTCACCAGAAAAAGTTTCAGAGGAGAGATGCCATCTGAGCTCAGTTTGGAGGGATAAGCAGGAGTTTGACAGGAGGAGGCAGAACACAGGCATTCATGCATGGATCGTATAGTAAAAGCAAAGAGGTAAAGAGTTTGGAGGACAGGACACGTGCCCTTCATTAAGAACACTAAGTATGTCACTGTGAACTCAGGTAGCTGAAGGCCATGGGGCAGAGAGAACCACAGACAATTCCTTGTGTGAGCTAATTATAGAGGTTTTAACTTCTAAGTCATGCAGGAGTCAAGAGAACTTTAGTAAAATGGAGTAGCCAGCACAGGTGGATTGAGGGAAAGGTTAGCTTTACCAAGAATGAAGAGGCTGGAATAAATTATAAGTAAATAGGAACAGATTAGTAAAGTCTGCTAAGTGGGAGCTGTGAGGCCAATGTAGGCTTGAGTCAAAGAAAAAAAATGGGTGAAAGAACTTTTGTGTAAGGCTCTATTGTTGGGAAAAACTGCATACATGAGCTACAGAACAAACAAGGACAAATCACGCTTGTGCTGACTTCATCTCTACAGGCTAGCATTCATAGTGCTGAAAAGTACTGTGCACACCACCAGAAGAAAATCTGATCATTAACCTTACTCAGCTGTGAATCCTATGAGCTACAACTGGCCTAGCAAGACATGCCCTCTGGTGCAAAAGTGGCATGAATATTATGGGAGTAACCAATCACTTTATAATTGGATTTAAGGTCTGCTTCATAAGACAGACCCCATACCTGACATTGATATCAGGCCTAGGAACCCATGGCTAGACAGGGGGAGAACCGAATACTATTATTCTGCTAAATAGATATGGTATTAAACTGACTCCTAATGGCTTACTGTTATACCTATAGATAAAACATCTCTCAGTTCTCACCAGAGAAGTTTCCTTATGCAGCATATGGTGCTTAACAGAGAAATCTGGAACTGATGAAAGTCCAGAGAATAAAAGACTGCAGAGTGCTTATCCCTGAAAAGGACACCTGTATCAAACTTCTTCCCAAGACTCAGGGATCATTGCAGAAGAGGGAGTGGAAAGATCGTAAGAGCCAGAGGTGGTGGATGACCACAAGGAAACAGAGTTCTCCAGACAGCTGGGCAGTTACTGATATGAATTCATAGCAACAGTAACAAAATGCACAAGTCCCATGTAAGCTCAAAACAGGCAAAATACCTGCAAAGACATAGGGAAGTAAGCAAGAAACACCAACCCTATCTGAGGAGCTACTGGAAATTGATGGTTGCTGGGAAAAAGAGGGTGTGAATTTTGGTGAATTAACCAGGCTCCAGTGGATGAAGTCACTCCAAAGTACATTTGAGGACACAAATTTGACTCTCTAGGCATAGACAGATAGAAGATAGATAGATACATGATAGATAGATAGATAGATAGATAGATAGATAATACTTGGACATTCTCATTCAAACCACCACATAGCCTAAAGACTTTATTTTTATTGAATTATTGTGAATTTTATACAATACATTTTTATCATATTTGGATTCCCCTCCTGTATCTACAGCTGCCTTCTCGCCCCCCCATCAAATTTCTCAGATAGATAGGTGATAGATGATTGATAGATATAGATAGATAGATAGATAGAGATATAGATAGATATAGACATAGATATATAGATATACACACACATATAATTGAGTACATGAAATTGGGCAGGGGTGGTAAGGGAGGTGCAGATAAGGATAAGGAAGAGGATCTAAGTGCAAACAAAAATATGTTGCATGAAATTCACAAAAATTTAATTATAAAAGGAAAAAACACATATATACATAAAATAAAAACAAAGTCTTTAAAGAAAAATTAAGGTGACTCTCTGTGAGATCGAGGCCACCCTGGTCTACATAGTGGGACTATCTGAGGCTGCAGGGAGACCCTGTCTCAAAAAGACAAAAAATAAAGGGAAAGAAAAATTAAGATACAGGTGATACAGATTCAAGGACACCCCTGAGATAAACTCTAAAGAGCTTGGTCAGCAGATGTGTATGTTATGTTTGTAGATATGGAAATAAGACATAAAGACTTGAAGATGTATTCATCGTTTCTTAGGAAGGACTCAACAGATGTCATAAGGCAGTTGGCTTTCTCTTGAAGTCACGTGCAATGAAACAATCCCATGCACATGGGGAAACGTGAAAGAAGTGCAGAGAGGGTTGCCAGATGGAGATATGGGAGACACCCATGAAAACCTGACTGTATTTAAACTTTACTGGTAGAGCAAAATCCCAGAGAACACATTATTAATGGTGAAGAAGAAAGAAGGACATATAGATGAACAAACTATGCCACAGAGTCTTATAACCCAAGGAAAGACAGGCTTAAAGAAAGCGAATCAGCTCAACAGACTCAAATGTCCCATCTTAATACAATCTCTGGGGTTTGTATTTTTCTACCAGTTTTACTAAGGCCCAGAATGGCAGTGGACTGCCAGAGTTCACACTCCAGTAGGCAGCAGAGACAAGATATGAGTAGGCTGCTATTTGTAATCTCTGTCTCTTCAGTAACAGCCTCATGCGATGCTTTAAATGCTCAATTCACCCTAAAACAAATGAACATAATCACTCTTCCTAAGATTACTGAGTTTTCTCATCGATATCTTATTTTTCCCATTCCAGATTCTGCTGCTGCTCTATACTTTCACCTCCTTAGTCTCTCATTCTCCAAAACCAGCTTGACAATTCCTGCCATCTGCATCTGTCCACTCCTCCTCCAAATGACATGCTCTCATCTTTCCTTCAGTCTACAGTGCTGACATCCTTCAAGAAACAGTGCACCCCTCATCACAGTCCCTGTTGATGAGTCCCTGTTATAATGAGGACTAAGTCACTATTCTCAGTGGCCTTGACATTGTTCACTGGCAGGATCAAAGAATTTTGCAACCCATGTATGAGAAGATATCAAGTCTGTCCATTCTTTCTTCTTAACCTATAAGCTCTTCAAGAAAAGACACGGCTTTCAACAGTCAGTTTTAACCCTACAAGTTAAAGGAGGACATGGGTAAAGGTGAGATGACATTAACAAGCCTGCATGTGGCTGGGCCACTGTAGGACTAAAATATGCACTAATTACAAATAAGGAGATTGGCTATTAGCTAGAAAGAAACAAATGAAACTAAAATGGAACCCAAATAAGCATCCTAGACTAGACATCATATATACACTAAGAAGTTGTTTTGTTTTTTAAAGGTAGACATTAAGCAGTTAATAAGAAATGACATATAGAGTATAGGTGGTCAAAATGGTGGCATTCATCACAGGACATGGCAAGTTTTACAGAAAATGGCTCTTTGGTCAGCTATTAGTTTTATTTCTCAAAATAGATTCATTTAAAATGACGATTTGAGCTTGTTCTATTTTAACAGATTGATCAGTCTGCATTTATATTCCTATGAAATGCATAAAATCAACAGTATTTCTAATAAACACTATTTTTTAAACTTCCTTTTCAGTACGTATTCTAAAAATATCTCCCAATATCAGAGTAGGGCACTGAATTCTGCAGCCTGGTTAATGACAAGTGTACAGTTCCAGTGCTAACAGTATCTAAGGGCAACATAACATAAACCCTGGCTGCTTTCTGAATCTACATTTCAAGGCTAGAAAGAAACCAATGAAACTAAAATGGAACCCAAATAAGCATCCTAAACATCATATATACATTAGGAAGTTATTTGCTTTGTTTTTTAAAGGTAGACATGAAAAGGAATCACAGAACTGATTTTTTAGGATTTCCATATTACATAAATCACACACGGAAATCCTCGGATTCCCTTTTGTGGAAATGAATCCTCAAGTTCTTGCTTACCTTTTAACTAAAAAGCCACTGAAGGGGCTGAGAAGATGGTTTAGATGGCCATACCCACATAAAAACCAGGCAAGGTAGCCCATGCTTACAATCATTGCACTTGGGAGGCATAGACAAGAGGATCCCTGGAGCTCACTACACACACACACACACACACACACACACACACACACACCCCAAAACATCAAATGAACAACTAAAGGCATGTCTGCATCGAATAAATAATGTACGGTAGCAAGAGGCTTCACAACTCTATTGAAGACTGAGAGATAAAGAATTTAAGAATTTGTCACTTTAGACAAACACTTCCAAATACACTTGATACAGAATTATGAGACACTAAAGATGTCATAGCTTCTACAGAATTTTAAGAAGAGTTAGCAATTCCCTTGGATGTCATGTTTAAACAGTATGAGGAGGTATAAAATTCAGTACAACCCCCAGAAACCTGGTAAGTGGCCAACTTCACATAGCTAATGGGTATCAGTGGTAGAATTCAAACCCAGACTGCCTGCTACCTGAAACTTAAATCCTAGTCTCTGATGACATGTCTTAAGCACTGCCTGCTTTCTTTGCGGTAAAACAGTTTTCAGGTGAAATAAATGATGCAATGTACTATTTTGTAATGGGTAATGAAAATTTGAACTGTAGTGTTTCTTGAAAGCTATCTAAAACAATATCCAGAAAAACTAATATTAAAATAGATACAGAAAGAAAAAGAAAAGAAAAGCCAGAATATACTGAAACCAACTGCACCCTACATGTCTAAAGGAGAAATACTATGTTAGCTGTTCCTTAAGGAAGCTCTGCTATCACCAAGGTACTTGTTCTCAGGCTTTATCAGTGCAGTGCATTCCTAGTTCATAGAAATAATGTAATACATTTTGAAAACTTGTTTAAATATGTAAGGTATGCTAATCATTTTAAAGAAGTAATTTTGTTTCTCAAACTTGTTAATTTATGCTGAGTAAATATGAGGTGATTAAGGATAACATGATTTTTTTCATTTAATCCCTTGCCTAGGGTTATATTTAATAAATGCATGGAAGGAACTCATGACCAAAGCAATCTAACCTAAAAGCAATCACAATGTCATTTTCATTTTTCTGAGAAACAGAAGTTCAATATGCATGTATACATATAAATATATACAAACACACACATATATATGCAACACACACACACACACATACACACACACACACATGCAATCCAGGCTTTTCTTCAAATTCTGTCTTTGAATTGTCCAGATCCATCATTTATAGAAAGACTGCATCAGTTAGGTATTAGAGCATAAGCCTGAGGATCTAAGTTTGATCCCTAGTACACACATGTTGGAAGAACTGATTCCTGAAAGTTGTCCTCTGACCTCCACCTCCTCATAATGGCATGTGTGACCCCCTATATAAAATAAGTAAAAATAATAAAAAAAAATTAACGTCAATACAGCAGCTGTTTAGGAGGACAGTAACCTTCCTTCAAGACAGAGTAGAGTTTAGAACACCTAGTAGGAACATGGAATCTGAAGATATTCAGTTCTACACTGAAATAAAGAGCCAATGACAATAGGAACACTAATGATATCCTGGAAGATATCCTGGAAGAAATTAAAAAAAAAAAAAAACGTTTAGACGGGACAAGGGGAAAAAAATTAAAGAACAGCAAGAAAAAATTCATGGCAGCTAAAGGCATTGATAAATATTTCATATATATATATCACTTGAAATATATTTCATATATATTTATATATCACTTGAAAAACGTCTTACCATATACTCCATATTAGACGCTGTTGGGTACACCTGACTTCTCAGTTTATTATGGAGGTCCAAGATGCTCTGCATGTCATTGTCTGTGATGGCTCTTTTTCCTCTTTGCTTGGCTATCCACCATTTACCATCCTCATCCATATACTTTTCCAAAAGTTTCTCCAGCAAAGTGGTATTGGGAACCACCATGGCTGGAATTGCTCTGGCCATGAATAGCACTGTGCTCACTCTGAGCCACTCCCCTGCAGTACACTTCATAGTGAATGGCCTCAGGGTTTCCCCGGGAAAATCTCCAAGTCAGGCTCTTCCACTGCTTTTGGCTATAAGGCAGGTCACACGATTAAGATAAAATTATCGACAGATACTAATTTTCTAAGAGCAAATGCAAAACAGTTGTTACGTGCCAGTTGACTTATTCTAAACAACACCAGCAAGTAAGCACTTACTTTTTTGAAATACTTTACACACCTTTTTGCCCCTACCCGCCCCCGGGAGTATTTTCACAGAGCACCGTTTCCACTAAATATTTCCTAAGATACACACGAGGCTAAATAAAACAAGGGGCAGGAGTAGCCCAGGAGAGTAGAAGTTTGAAATAATTTGTTAATTACAGGTTTATAGATATGTTTTATAGATTACATGCAGCCCACAAAGGATTTTATCTACATGTATGCTGTATCTCAATCTAGAGGTCCATATTTCTCCCATAGAACTTTAAAGTGTTTTGTATTTAAGGCATTTTATCCCAGCGTCTAACTTGTCGTTCAAAGTCACTACAAAGTCCATAAGGTTCTGAAATATCGAGCGAATTTTTACTCTGTTCATGCCTGTCTCCGTGGGTACCTGGAAAGGGCCCAGATAAACACCGCAAACGAATGGTTCGGGTCTCTGGAGCAACCCACAAGCTGGTGGAGAAAGCATTGTTTCCTAGAAATTTTGCACCTAACTTACGAGGAGAAAGCATTGTTTCCTAGAAATTTTGCCCTAGCCCATGAGCTCGGGGGCAACTTCAGAGTTTGTCCTGTACAAAGCAAGCGCTGGCTTTTCCCTGAACTCATCGGAGAGCGCGCCAGGGAAGAAGGTGAAACCTACAAAATCTCTTTCGAGAGAACTAGCTCAGCTCGTCTCGCCATGCAACCCTTCTAACCTTGTCCGGGCCCACCGTTTCTCTACAAGTTGATTCTTTTTTTCCACCCAAAGTAGAGCCTCCAAAGAAAAGGGGAGCTAGGAAAACGTGGCACCTGGACCACTCAGGATGCGGTTAGTGAACCTCCCTTACCTCTCCAGTGTGATGCTCCCGGCGAGAGCTCAGTGGAGCAGGACAGCCGGCCTCCGAAGCCTCCCTCAGCCTCCACACAGGATTGCAAAGAGACCCCGATCTGGAAGGATCCCCCCGCCACAGCGCAACCCTGAGCAGGAGCGCGCTGACCACCCGGGATGCAAGACCCTGCCTGCGCGACTCCTCGCAAACCCGTGAGGAGCAGCAGGCGTGGGCTCTCAACTGAGATCGTGCAGAGGCTGCAGAAATGAACTGCCTTGCAGGCTTGGCAGGGTGGGCTCCCGAGCGTCCGGGAGCGGTCAGTGCAGCAGGAGGGGTGGGGACACTAGCACGGCTCCGCCGCGACCTGCGCTCCAGCCCTGTGCAGTCTCAGTCCGCAGAGCCCTGGCGCCAGGCGCTTCCGCAGCTCCCCAGCGCTCCGGGCATTTATTGAGGTCCCTACGCGCGCAAGTGACGCCAGAGCCCTCGTAGCCCACCCCCACCTCCACCTCCACCCAGTCCTGGCCAGAGTCCCAAGGGTTCGGAGGAGCTGCGAGCCAGGAGCTTTGTGGGCGTGCTCTGGGTCTCAGGCACAGGGGCGGGGATGGTCTGGATCCTGGGGGAGGAGGGCCCCCAACTCCGCCCGCCCCTCTCAGCAATTCTGTGTCCAAAGATCCTCGCTCTAGTTCCTTTCCCTTGGGGGAGCTAAGATCCTTCAAACAGCCCAAGCTGTAAAGAAGTTGACCCCAGAACTGGAGGTGAGCGTCGGGGTGTGCTCAGAACCTCCACTCTTGGACACACAAAAAGAGACGTAGGGGCATGATGAGAGAAATGCTTTCTTTTTATTTTCTCTTAGGGGTCTCCATCTGTGTCTAGGACCTAGTTTCCAGAAGGGAGAAAGTGTTCTCTTCGGATGTTTAACCTTGGAGGACCTAATGGAAAAGGGGTTTCATAAGATGACAGGGGTCAAAACCTCTTGACTGTTGAGACCCCTACTTCACTCAAAAAACGCAGAGCTTTATCTTCTCAGAATGAGCACAGCACTTAACATTTGTAGGACTAGTGAAAAAGGGGGGGGGGCTTTATTAATGTATCTTTGATAGCCTGACAGGAATTCAAACCTCAGTTCTAGGACAAACAGTGAAAGAGTCACTTGCCCGTTTTCTCATTGTTCATGTAACCTGGAGTGGGAGTTTTTACCATTAAATTCAGAAAATTCCACCCTACTGAGTGTAGTGCTGTGTGTATAATAAGCATGCTTTTATTTTGAAGTGATTTACTCCACTTGCTTTTGTTTGTTACTCCCAGGAGTCATCTCAGTTTTCTTTGTGTCTCTGCTCTGCAGTATCCAGCTTGTGACCAAATGGAATGTGATCTTTCCGTAGCAAGACTCACATCATTCTCAGCAGTGCCTGCCCCTTTCCACAACCCAGGTGTGCTTCTATACTCAAGCTCCAAAGTCTCAGGTGAAATGAACCCGGGCTTTCTGTCACAGGGAAGAAAGGGGAATCACACCTACCCCAAGAAGTAAGTTCTGGGCCACACAAACTTTATCAGGTGTAGCTTCTCAATTTTTATCTTCAGCATCTTAAACTCAAAAAGGCTGTTAAATTTTTGTATTGTATCTACAATTTTGTATTTTTGAGCTAATGATTCACAATTTTCATGACTGGAGTTCAGGATACTGGCTTTGGTGCCTAGAAACTAATAGAAGAGTTCATGGTAGGTGCTCCTGGTAAGGCAACAGTCATATGTTACTAAAGATGAAAACTTTTTCTGTAAGGCACATTTTATGTCATTGAGAGGCACATTGAAAAGTGCATTATATCTGTTGAAACATTTGTAAAGAGAACTGAAATTCAGAATGAGCAAAGATGATAAAGAACTTAATAAGGAAATTGTCATATTTTAATAAAAGAATGACAAATATTCACCATGTTAGATGTTAACATTTCAATAATACATCATGTTATTCCCAATTCAATACATAAGTCTTTTGAATGCTCAAAGAACATATTGTTTGTACTTTTATTTATTGTTGCAATTCTATGTGTAAACAGAAGAAAACATCTTTTCCACAAAAAATTCATGCCCAAATGGCACTTTGGTTTGTGGCTAAGGCTGTTCCCTGCAAAGCCATGGTTGGTAGTAGCATTTCTATTTTCTTGTGGAAGACAGTGGTGGGTACCAACACTGGCTCTTTCATCCCTTTTACTCCCTCCAAGCCCACAGCCTCTAGTTTTGCTGGGAGTGTCCACTTTCTTATGTCAGGAGGTGACTGTGGGTTTATTCTAAGCCAGTCATCACAATGGATCCCTGCAACCAGGGATTAGCTTAGTATGGGACAGATACTGAAAGGAAGACATATCGTAGTTAGGGATGAAGAAAGAACTGGCAAGGGTTTTCTTTTGTAATAAAAAGAGATGCATAAAGAGAAAATGTCTAACTGCCTATGTGTACATTTGTGAAATTTAAAGATACAGCCTTTGTACAAAGAGGATGGACAGCCTGAATGAAAGCAAAGACCTTTTTGCCTGTTGAGCAAAATGACAGAAAGTGCCTGATTCTCCTTACAATTGACCAATCACTAGAACACAGAGCCTCCAGTTTTTTCTTGTTCACGTCACAAAGGCTTGAGTGGTTTTTTGCAGTCCAAAACCTTCTAACGCATACATTTACAAAGATGATTCTTTCTCTGTCAGTGTCATTTTTCTCCATACTATAATTTTCTATATGTATGTAGAATCAAGAATTACCTTACTGTGTGTTTTTTTGTGTTGCCCTATCCCTGTACTTTCAAAAATGAGTATATATTCACATCTAAGGATTACAGTCACTGCATGGTTCATGACCCAATGGTTCTTCCATCACGACTTTGGGGAAGTCCATCATCCACTGGGGAAGTGTGAAGATAGATTTCTTGTGTTGATCGTTTGAGAAGTAGAACCAGTGTACTGCAATGTTTTAAAACATGCAACTTAAACTGCTGAAGATAGATTCATGAAACAAACCTAGTGTTGGATCTTGAGTTTATGCATGGTCTCTATGATCCTTGGACCTCTCTTTTTTAAAGAAAAATAACAGTATCCTTCTCCAGTTTCCACTTTGTGTGTTAGGATTAGTTAATACATGAAATACCACAGTAGCATATATGTAGGAAGCACCAATACTGTTATATATTGTCAGTTTGATATGGTTTGATAAAGTTTAATGGGCTTTTGTCAAATCATTACACAATTTAAATATTAAAATAAAAGTAACTGTCCACAACATGATAAAAAGAATCTACAGATTTTTTTTTTTGGCAATGTGTAGTGATTTTTTTCTCACAACTGCAATGATACTAGATTCTGTTTACTGTACAATATGCCTTCATTCTTCTCCAATTCAGTCATTTGAAGATACATAAATATTTGCAGTATATGAGGTTTGAAAATGTTCTGTTTTTAATAATACCCTTCTACTATGCAACACAACTATAATGGACAACACACAGTCTTTCTACGTAAGTTGAAAATATGTAATAAAGTGGGACTGGAGAGATGGCTTAGCAGTTAAGAGAACTGGCTGTTCTGCAGAGGACCTGCGTTCAATTCCCAGCACCCACATGGTGGCTAACAATCATCTATAACTCCAATTGCAGGGGACTCCAACGCCCTCTTCTGTCTTCCACAGGCATTGCACAACATGGGTGCACTTACATACATGCAGGCAGTTTACTCATAGACAAAAAAATGTAAAATGTTTTTTAAAAAAGAAAATATGTAATAAATTATTAAGACTTTATTACTGAGTTGTAACATACAGGTTTTAATGTGCAAAGATCTTACATGTGAAACTTAGTGAAATTTTCTAAATTAGCACACCTGTGTGAAAACTAGAACACATACATAGGTAAAGAATAAGGCCATCCCTCTAGAATCATTGTGTTTCCGTCTTCCCCAAAGTAGTGGATATTCCAAACCAGTTTATCTAAAACCAGTTTTGTCTGCTTTTATTCTTTATATGAATTGAATCTTGGAGTGATAAATCAGTTGTCTGACTTTCCTGCTTAATTCTTTTATTTAGTGTGTCTGTAATTTATTTTTCTTTGATGAACACATGACCATCCATTATATTCTTACATATTAGAGGCGTTTCTGGCATAGAATTGAAACCAATGCTTAAAAGAACATTGCTATAAATGTCTTTTTTTTGCACATTTCCACTTTTTAATGATATAGGTCATTGGAGAGCTGCTAGGTCTTAAGGTATCACTATGTAGAACTAAGCAGACAAACTGGACCATATACATCTTCCTTAATTTGTAGACTTTCTGTAAATATTAGGTATATGAGGATTTTAGTCATAACGTATATTGTAAGTGTCTTATTCCTCTCACATCTTTGCCTCATTGCTCCTTTAATCACATTTCTTAATGAACAGAATGTCTTAACTTTAAGAAAGGGCAGTTTATCAACTTTGTAGTTAGTGCTGAGTGATACCTGTAGGAAAATATTTGCCTGTCCAAAGTCATGAAGAAAACTCTTCTATGTGATCTTCTCATGTGATTACTTGTTCCAATCGGATTTTTGTTCCACCTGGAATGGGGTTTGAGTTGTAGCATAAAAAAGAAACAATTTAAGATGAAAGTGGAATATGAAATATCTATATTTCTTATAATCATCTCTCTGAAACGATTCATGAGTTTTGCATAAAGGTAATAAGAGTCTACATTGACTGTAGACTTACGGCACTTCAGAAAGCTAACTGTTCAGACCTGAGTCCTTGAAGCATGTCATCCTTTTGCACCATGGCTGATCTTCACACTATTCAGTAGACCACTTTTAGGTTATCTTACTTTATAGCCACTCCACCCTCCTCCCATTTGAAACAAAAAGTCAGTAATTTGTACATGTGCCTCCTGCCTTCCTTCATCCTTGCCAGTGTTTGAAATCTTGTGCATCTGTTCTAAATATCTACGCCCAAATCATTTTCTTCCATAATGATTTTCACTGCTTAGTCAGCCTTTCTGTCTGCCATTTCATGTCCCCCTAAATCTTATTATTTTTGTTTTGTAAATGATAGCTAATAATATGCTTTTCCTGTTTCTCTAACAATGATAATACTCCTTGACAAAGTCCCCTATTTGTAATGTTTTGTGCTATGTACAGTGGGTATTAAGTACACAAGTGAATTGGAGTTTTGGAAATGCAAACTATCTCAGGAAAGTGCATTTATTAGTTGCTTTTCTCATTGTTGAACAAATTACCAGTCAGAAGCAACTTGAGGGATTGGAGGCTTATTTCAGAACACAGTACAGAGGATATTCTCTTTTGTGGCAAGGAAGTAGAGCCTGCAGGAGCAGCTCAAGCATAAGGTGAAAATGTAGAGGCTGATCAGGAAGCAAAGCACTCTAACAAGAGGCAGAGGCAGGCTGTGACTCATGAGGCCCAACTCAAGTGGCTTATATCTGCCCACTAGTCCCCATGTCCCAAAGGTTGCGCAGCCTTCCCATGCAGCACCACTATGTGGAACCAAGTGTGAAAACACATGAACCTATGAAGGGGCAGTTCATGTCCAAACCATACCAGTGCTCCACTCTGTGCATCCTAGGATGTGCATGCAGGAGAACTGGAATCCACAAAATAAACAAAAGTCTTCATGCTTGAGATGATTGTCACTTACAGACATTTCCTTGGAGGGAAAAATCTTGCACTGAAGTATGTAGGACATAAATGTACTGCAGAGCAGGAAGGCAGTTGGAGTATTTTAAAAGTAAAAGCTGGTCAGGACATGAACTACTCTGTAGACTCTTCAGAACTGCGACAATTAGCAGGTTTTAGTGCTTACTAGTTAAGGAGTTCTACCCTAAGCCATTCATTTAGACTAAATTTTATTTTAAAAATGAAATCAGTTTTCTTTAAAAATTGAATGCAATGCCAGACATGGTAGCCCATGCCTTTAATCCCAGCACTTTGGAGGCAGGGGCAGGAGGATCTCTGTGAGATCTAGGCCAGCCTGGTCTACATAGGGAGTTCCAGGTCAGCTGTGGCTAACCCTGTTTCAAAAAGTCTAAAAAATAAAAATTAAAAATTAAAACCACTCATTCTTTTCCATCCAACCTTCCTAAACATCCACAGGAAATTTTCTAAGGAAAGAAAATTCATATTATGTTTTGGAAAGATGCTGTACTTTATGTATGCTCTATGTTACAGATGTTTTATCAATTGCTAGATTATTATTACATACATCATTTTTTAGTCCATATGCCTAATGGTAGCATTATCAAATGTTGACATACATCAAGTCAAATAGAAAGCTAGAAAGATGTATTAATTGATATAAAACCACTTATGTGGTTTGAACCATTGTATTTTTACTTCTTTAAAGCGGTGTACAGAACAGCAGGTGATCATTTAAAATTAAAGAAGTTTTGAAGTGCCTTCAGGGTGGCAACACAGCTACCATTTCAGAGCTGGGCATTTCCCTGTCTAGATCTACAAGCATGCCTCACAATGTATTTGGGGTAGAGGATTTTCAGGTTTGCTGGGGAGAACTGTTGAAAGAGGAGCCTTGTTAAAGGAAAATCACTTACCCTTTCATCAGTGGAATTAATGCCAGAAACAGGCTTTCATCTCAACCTAGGGATGAAAGCTCCTTCAACTGCCATTAGTTAGCCTGGCAAAAAATAGTTGACTAAAGCCTGCATCCACTTTAAAAGGTAATTTTACAGAATCATATTTAATGAAAGTGAATAAAAAATCTCTAGTGTCTGGCATATACATTCTACAACTATGAAATTATGTGGGGGTGATGCATGTAGTGTTTGAAGAGTTAGCACATTCTCCCAGTACATATCAGAGGAGAGATTAAGAAAATTAGTTATAATTAGATAAGTCATGGAAGAAAACACTGAGAATATGGAAGAAATGGACATGTTTTCTTTTGTAATACATTATTTACGACTATTCTCCTGAGAAGAAGCCCAAAGAATTAATACAAAACTTAGCAATGGTTTTGCTCTTGAAAATGGTGGCTGGAGATGAGCTGATCTTCTTAAAGGGAGGGACTCTAGATAGACTGACTAAAACCCAGTGGATGAACTTTTACTGAGGGACGTCTGGGGACACTAACTTTACGATAGACCATAACACAAATAACAGAAGATGTGAACTCCAGTAGGTGGAGGGTGCCAAAGAGAAAGGAGGAATAAAGATGGTTTTCTGTATGAAATACACAAAAATTCAATAAAATATTTAAAAAAAGAAAATGATCACCGGGGAGATGGCTCAGTTAATAAAGTATTTGTTAGGCAAACATGAGAATCTAAGTTTCAATCCCCAGAACTCATGGAAAAGCCAAGCAGGGCAGCACAGGAGCTGTGGAGACAGAGACATGTGGATCTCTGAAACTCATTAGCCAGCTCAGCTGAGTCAGTAAGTTCCAGAGCTATCCTGACTCAAAAAGTAAAGTGGTGACCAAATGAAGAAGACACCCGACATCAGCCTCTACACAAACACACACACACACACACACACACACATACACACACACACAACGTAAACACACACACATACACACACACACACACACAAACCGAATAATTATAAAATAAAACATTTGGTGACTAATGACTTTATAAATAATAAGCAAAGCCTATAGGCAAATGGAAATACACTTTAAAGAGTGGGCTTTCACAAACAGATCTGAAGCATTCGCAACCTCAGTACTAAATGACTGCATTGCTGACAGGAGATGCTTTTTGTTTCTGCATCTGTCTTGCATCACACAGTGCCCATTCTTAGCATTTTACTGCTCCCTAAATATTCCTCTTTGTGCCATTTGCCTGAATTCTTCCCCAAACTGTAAAGTCTCTCAATTGCTGCATGCATCTCTCATCATTTTCCTTTCCCTTCATCTCAAATATAATTCTTCCAAGTAATCTTCATAGCAGTAAAACTACAAAAGTATACTACCTATACTCGGAAATCTATATGTAGCCTAAAACACTCAATGCAAGTCAAGGTTAATACACATTCAAGTGGGCAAAGAACGTGGCACGGCCAAGCCCAAAGACAATGCCAGGGCAAGGTCTGTGAGCAAAAATTCAGTCTGTCTCCATATATAATTTGGTTTGCAATGGATACTCAATAAAAGAAAGGACATTCCCTTAAAAGGAACTTTGTTATAGGTAAATGTATATTGAATTTAATTGTGCTTATTAGGAGTTTAAGTTGCTAAATATTTATTTTAAATAAAATAGATTGTAGTTTAGACCTGGGGAGATGGCTCAGTCCTTAAAGTGTTTGCCTCACAAGCTTGAGACCCTGAATTTGGATCCCAGCACACACATACACAGACAGGTATGGTAGCATGTGCCTATAATCCCAGGACTGGAGAGGCAGAGACGTGAGTCCCTGGGAATCTGGTTTGTCAGACATTCTAGTGAAATTAATGGGTATTTATATCAAAGTAATACCTTTGGAGAAATGGAAACTTTTACTTATTATCTTGGAAGACCCTCTTGTCATGAGAACATGTCCAGTTTTCCTTTGCTCTTTTTGGGTAAGTCTACATTACACTATAAACTCTGGAGTTCAGCCTCTTCTAGTTGAGGCTGGCCAGGACCACACAACCCACATAAGTGATCTATTAATGCCCAGGGAATATTTCTCCAACTTCCTAAGGTTTTAATATTGTTACATGGAACTATACAACAAAAAAGCCTGACTGAGCGATAAATGCTATATGTAATGGCCTAGCCATGTGGAATAAACGTTATTGAGAGGCAGAGAGATTTACAATATATTGGATGATCCATCTTTTCCTCAAAGCTAATGTTTTTGCAAGAACCTCCTAGCCAAACCTGCCGCACTCCATCGTTCTTTTGTTCAAGTGCAAGTGAAGAAATAATGACTATGTAAAAGTGACATTTGAGGTAGGAAGCAGTATACACAAAACAGCAACAACATGCTAACAGAACACACAGACCAGCCAGCCATTTTGAGGAGATTCTAACTTTACTGCTCACCAAATACTCTCAAGAGTTTATCAATTGAAAATGGCTTCTATTTGTGAATCTTGACACCATGCTAGTTTACCTCTTAACAAAATAACAAGTAAGTACAAGTAATTATGCCCATGTGATTCAATTTTAAAGAGTAGCAGGAAGATGGTGGGTAAAATACTGCACCATACTATGGCACTCCATAATTGTAAGAAATTGTTATTCATGGAAGAATTACATTGTTTTCTAAAGAATTCTTCAATTTAAATATTTAAATGCTTTAGTCAATTTGAAGCTGCTCTTATACAGTGTTTTAAGAAATAAGGCATATGAGAAGAAAAATATAACCTTGAAAAAATGGTTCAAAATGAGCAAGATTCTTGAATTTAGAAAGGGCTAGCTGTGCAAAAAGGAACATCCATTTGATTGAAGAAATGAACAACAGGAAGTGTGTAGAGTCAAATCCAAGGTAAGACACGGATATGGAAAAAGAAAAATGAAATATAAAGGCTTTCTTCCCTGAACAATATTATATAAAGGAAGCAATGTTCTGAAAAGTAGGGTCAAGCTTGTGCCAGGAAGGAAGTAGTAGGTGTGTGTTTGGAGCTGTGAAGAGTGGCTGATTTCCAGATGGCCGACAGAATGGCTGAATGAGGAATCAGAAGAATTCAAGACACGTTTCTCTGCCTGCCAAAGCAGTAGTCTCCTCAAGTTTATTCAAGATTTAATACTAGAAAGTGAAGTGAAACCGCAATTTTACTTATACGTTTTGAAAATGTAACAATTGAAACTGCCTGTAGTTATACAAAGAATATATGGAAAGTGTAAGAAAAATCTTCACTTCTTCAAATCCCAAAAGATAGATGTGATTTCTATTTTTAAATTAATACCTTATCTGTTCATAACAATTCAGCTCACAGACCGTCATTAGCAAGATGAACATTGCTCCCACATGTTGAACAAATTGCCTTATTCTATCTAACCAGATTTCCTGTTCCACTTCTGGTTTCTCAAGATTTGTTTAAAGTCTGCCCTTGGCTCCATTTGCTAATCCAAGGGCTAGGGATAAAATTAAAGGAATGCAAACCAGAAGAAAAATCATCTAAAATGTACAGTATTCTCTTTCTGTCTGCCATTTTACTACTCTAGCCAGTTTTCCTTTATGCCTTTTTCAAAAGACAACTTTATATTTCTGATATTCCATGTGACTTTTAATATCAGCAAGTTTATATCCTAAACATTCATATGACTAAGAATTGTTTTCTGAATCTTTCTAAAGTTATTTAATTTGGTAAAGCATATCTTGCAATTCATCTTCAGTTTCTAGACTAAACCTGACGTCACTCTACTCCTGCAGACATCTACAGGAGAATAGAGTATCTTCAGACAGAACTGGCTCTGCCTAGGTAGTTCATGACTAGTCAGTGATCATGACTTCCTGCTTCCCAAGTCCTGGGAGTTTGATTGCTTTCCATTGGTAATCAACATCATAAAAATGTCTACCAAGGGTTTCAGCAAACCTTGGGAGATGCATCTACTCATCACTTAGCATTCACTTATTTTTTTAATACTATGGCAAATAACTTAAGGTGATTATATAAAACTGAGTTATTCCATATCATTATTTTAAAATATTTATAATATTTTTTAAAATTTTATGTGTATGAGTGTATTGCCTGCATGTATGTAAGTGCATTTGTGTCATGCAATGCCTGAGGAGGTCAGAAGAGGGTGTTGGATCCCCTAGAACTGGAGTTGCAGACTGTTGTTAGCCACCATGTGGGTGCTGGAAATCAAACCCAGGTGCTCTACAGGAGTAGCCAGTGCTCTTAACCACAGAGCTATCTTTCCAGCCCTGTATATCATTATTGGCATAATCATAGATTAAAAAGGCATTTGAAAGGGACATTTTCTTTATCCAATTTTTTAATGAAAAGCAAATTCAGATCAAAGAAATAATCCTTCATTATGGTGTTTATGCATACACATATACTGACTCTAAAGCCAAATTGTTATTGTTAGTTTTAAAAAGTTAAAACTACACAAATGTGGGGCTGAAAAGAAAGTTCAGTCAGTAAAATGGCTGCTTCGCAAACATGAGTTCAGATTCCCAACAGCTATGTAAATCTGAAGCACAGCAGCAAGGGCCTGGAAGCCTAGTGCTGGGGAGGAGGACATCTGAGGCTCCTGGCCAGTCAATGTAGCCAAATCAGTAAGTTTCAGGTTCAATGGGAGTCCTTGTCTCAAAAACTAGGATGGAGAACAATTGAGGAAAACACATGAGGTCAAACTCCAGCCTCTACACACACAAGCACAACCATACCCAACAAAAGTCTAAACTAATGTTGAGAGTTGCCTACCAGGAAAATGCCGTAATTTGATTTGACTTGGTCTGTTCTAAAATGTACAAATCATGTCTTTTATGAATATAAGAAGATTGTTAAGCCAAAGGTCAGTCTAGTTTTGAGATTTAATCAACATAGATAATATCTCAAAAAACAAAGTATGTTTGTGGTAACAAATTCATTATTATATTACCTTAGTTAAATGGTACATGCAAAGGCCATCCTGTTTCCTAAGGACAGCTAGCAACTTTGGATCCATATTTGAGAAGATATTTCCACCTGCTTTGCTAACTTCACCAACATTATTTTTTTAGATCATTGCTATTTTCAGATTTCCAATACAAGAAATAACCTTTGCTTTTAGATTCAAGACTGATAGAATTATAACTCAATCACTATAACTTGAATTCAATAGAATGGATAACAGAATGCCTGGACATTTTCTGTGCCCTTTCTTGTGTTTTTGTAACCAGTTTACTCTTTTTCTAAATAGAAGAGTCAGTTTATAAATAAAACCCAGCTTAATAACTTTGTATGTGTTGTGTCTGAAAGTTCAATGTTTATATCTAGTCAAAGTCCCCTTGACTGGGCTTTCAATGAATCTTACTGCTTTAGATGAAATTTGAACTCAGGCATGGACACCGCAAGATGAAGGTCTCAGACATGTCTTGACAGTGTGACAGCTTTCTCACTGTATCAAGACCAGATGCCTTGCCTACCACAGGTGCTCAGAACAGAAAGGGTGTGAAAGGAACAATCAGTGGAAAAAATATATCTTTTCATGGAATGAATGGGTGAGCAGTCTGATTTTAAAACTGAAGCTAATGAGGCTCATTCTGCTACACAGATACAGCATAATTCTTCTTTTATTCATGCCATTTTGGGAGGTAAAATTTTTATAATGTATAAGAAGACTTCAATTTTTCTCTTTTGGTTTTGCTGAGACGGGATCTTCCTGTAGCCACAGCTGGCTTGGAACTGTCTATGTAGACCAGGCTGGCCTCAATCTCACAGAGATCCACCTGCCGCTACCTCCTAAGTGCTGGGACTAAAGGCTTGAATCACCACACCTGGCAAGATTTCATTTTCTCATATGAAAAATCATATTTTTTCCATTATGAGGCTGAAACGGGACAAAGTTCAGCTATGCAGATAAAGTTTATCTACACATCAATCCTTTGCTGGGACTGATCTGGACAGTTCTCAGAGAAATGGAATGATCCCAGATGAAAGTTCAGAAGACTTTATAATTTGGATTTTGGAAAAAGTATGGAAACAAGGCAAACCCTAAACTCATCTCCCAGACAATAGGAAGAGCAGTGCTCGGTAGCACTGTTGGAGCACTATGGCTGCCTAGTTTGTCAGGGCGGACTTCCTAAGAGCCATTTGCACTGGGTTTTCCAGGATTGTGATTCCTTCGAGTTTTTTTTTTGGGGGGGAGGGGTTGTTTTGTTTTGTTTTGTTTTGTTTTAACAAAGATCCCGTTTGGAATGAGCACCATGATTACTGAGTTGGTAAGTCACCCAGATGTTTCCATGTGTCTGTTGGAAGGATTTTATCATCTACTAAAGTGTTCATCAAGGCAAGAGTCACCTTCAAGCTGCTGCAGTGCTCCTCTTTATGGAGAGTATGCCATGGTAATTTCCATCCAATCAGAATGAAGTAACCCAAATCCTTAAGTATGAGAGGAAGGAGTAACCAGTATTATCATATTCTGTAATGGAGCCTGTTTCATTACTTTCTATTAATAAAGTCCTCTTACTTGTCACTGAAAGTGTTTTCAGACTCAGGGATTTATGCTTGACCAACAAAACAAACAATAAGCCTCTGTGTAAGTGTGTGTTGGGGGGCGTTCTTTGAAAGTTTGTTATATAACAGGTCTGATATTTTGCACATAGACGTGGACTAGATCATTCAATAAATTGCCTTATAAGAAATTGTCTTCAGTGTAGAAAGATGAACTTTTCTCCCACAAATGATGGTACAGATTCCATTAAATACTCTTCAAGGGGGGGGGCTTAGATATTATATAAAAGGATGTTCTTTTGTCTTGATATTTTGAGAAAGGACCCTACTATGTAGTCCATGATGACCTTGACCTTAAAAATCCTCTGTCTCAGCCTCCATAGTGATGGGATTACAAACATGTATTATCACACTCAGCCAAAAGAACTGTCTTTATAATATCAATAAAAAAAGAATTTCTTGGACAAGATAGAAAAAACATAACACCAAAAGAAAACTATATTTAGCTATGATATAAATGAACATATTAGGCATAATAAAATATTACCAAAGTTAAATGACAAAATTAAAAGGAGAAATTTGTAACTTTATATCAATGATGAGTTTGTATTAGGAACAGATAAGGAACTTCAAAAATCATTCAGAAAACCACAAATGATTCAGTTGTGTAAAACTCTCAAAAGATAGAAGGTGAAAGTTTCCAATCTAATTGATTTATGAATTTTACAAATTCATAATTTTGTTATTAATGAGGTGAATGAAGATTTAAAATGAATACCATCAAATTAATAATATGATGATTTTACCAGAAAGTACAGAAAAGTGGATTCTTATCCTAAGAACTCTACCAAGTATATTTTCTTACTGATCAGAAATTATATATGTGTAAATAAATTTAAAAACACTAGGGAAAGACACACCAGCTTGAAACACAAGTTATCCTTAAGAAGGTAAGGGCGATAGGGTGACAGAAAAATGTCATTGAGTTAGACATTGTATCTGTTACCTATAAGGAGAGAGAGGAGAGAGAGAAAGAGAGAGAGAGAGAGAGAGAGAGAGGCCTTATATTGTGAAGTTTTTTCATCCTCCTTACCCCTGGCAGCACCTCCTGCTCTTAGTGTGGCTATGAATGGTCATAGTAAATTTAGGAATCAATTATGTTCTTCTGAAACAGACAATGTGAGTGTCTCATTGATTTGCTCAATGCTGGTAACTGAGTTAGCCAGACTATGTTAAGAACATTTTCTAATAAGGTTTCATACTGACCGTATCAGGAGGAAGGTGACTGTGTGGAGTTCGGTGGTTGTCCAATTCAAGTTGTCATTGGTCAGCATTATGAAGCCAGAGAAATCATAAACTATCTGTGCTTTGCATCTTTGTTTATTCATGTCTTTTAAACAGATACATTAAAAATTTCAGCTGCCTGCTGTGACAGGTTGTGAAATACAATGTGTTTCATCAATGTAAATTTACAGGCAATTCTTTTAGAAGAGAGAATTGTTTTTTCTAATTAGGAACATGGACACCTTCAGTTCTCTGCTGATAGCTATGTTCACATTACCCACAGAAGACACCAGAAGTTAACTAGGGTTATCAAAGTTCCTCACAAACACATTGCTTGATGAGATAGTTCAAATATGGTCTATTTATATCACCACAAAAGTATTTGTGTTTAATCTTCAGTCCCAAGGTTATTGCTATGGGATGTTGTAGGCCTGGTGAGAGTTCCTGAATCATCGAAGCTGTGCTCTCACAAGGTAGTTCTCATACAACCTTTTGAGTTTTCCTGGGGACGTGGATCTAGCAAGAGTCAGCTTTGCCTATTCTGTTCCCTTTCTCTCTGCTTCTTAACTGAAGATGGTAATGTGTTGTCCTGACCTGTACTCATTTGCCATGGATCCCTTATCAGAACTGAGTTGGTACAGACACCATGTTCTATAATCTTCCAAACTGTGAGATAAATAAGCTCTTTTCTTCATAAGTAGCATATGTTAGGTATTTTACATAGAACTGAGAAGCTGACTACTCAGCTTCTGTTACTCTATGAAGTACTCTCATATTACTTGGTCTTTAATCATTCAGATTATCTTTCTTCCATCTCTATATGACAACTGTATATTATTTCTAAGAGACTAGAACAATAATATTTTATTTTTCCTCTATGTGGTTGATCAAAGAAGCTATTTCTAATACTTAAAGTTGGTAATAATTTATAACTAGAGCAAATGAGAATAGCATAAACCTATCACTCTAATCCTAAATGATAGAAAACAGCTTAACCCACCTCCTTTGTGCCCAGACGTCTCTGGGGTGCTTCCACATCATTGGACAAGGGGAGACATATCATGGAAGAAGGAAATGGAAAGTGTGGGAGTTCTAAACGATTGTTGACAAAACACTGTATCTTGAAAATTTTATAAAAATTCAAGATGTGTGAACATATTTCTAGTACCTTTCCTGGAATCCTGGAAGGGGCCCAGGCAAGTCATGGGTCCTGGATCTTGCATTCCATCACTTCAAGGCTAATTGTCTCTATCTGTCCCCTATGCAGAGCCCTGATTTTATCATGTCACCAATCTGCCCAGATGTGTCAAGGAAGAGGCAAAGTCAGTCATTCATCTAAGGGGTAAAAAGGAGGAAGAGGAGCAGTAGCCCCAGTCTGCCTGTAGGTTCCTACTGGCCTTGAAATAATCTTAGTTGTCAAGCCAACTTGAAAGCTGGACAAAAACTAGGGAATTTCAAGTCTTTCTCCAGTGGAAACTGCAGAAGAGAACATCACCTTCCTGCCAAAGCTCATACTCTCACTGCTAAAGAAATTAAAATTCAAATGCCATTTCATTGATGTTTATAATCATACACACTGACAAAAACATGACTTTTGTTACCTTTGGAAAGACTTCTATTAGGTACTTGGGAAGATGTTTCAATACTGATGTTAGAAAGGTCTAGCTGACACTATTAAATCTCGGTCTTACAAAACTGCCCTGAAGGAGAGAGATGAATACAACACGTGGAATAATACTATCTATCCAATCACTGTTAATAGTCTGTTCCACCAGTTGCATGGAACCCTGGTGGCTTAAACAATCTGAGCATACGGGTTTACCATGATGGAGAAACACAGCACATACGTTACTGTAGCCAGACTTTCCACTTGGTGGAAAAGAAAATAGGAGTCAATGTGAACTACAGCTCTGCTTTTCCTTTGCCCTTCCATCTAGGCCACAAGCTAGAGGGAACTGGAGGTTCAAATAGGGACAGCGTCAAAGAGAAGGCAGCTTAAAACACACACACACACACACACACACACACACACACACACACACACCCTTAAAACCTCACCACAACCATCTTCACACTGACCTGGCCCTGTGGAGCCCTGATTCCAGTAACACCCTTGGCTCATATCCACTCTGCCCAAGGCTCTCTCCCAAGACAGAGTGAGCTGAGGAGTGACTCTTGGCTTAAAAGAGACATTGAAAAAGAGTATTCAGCAACATAGCAGAGCACTGAGCCATGTGAGCCTTGAAGGGAGATGAGCCAGGTAAAGCGCTAGGAAGAGAAAAATAGTTCTCCCCAGTTCACAGATGTCAGGTTGAGAGTGCACCCACGCCACAGACTGGCCAAACTTCATCTTCCCTTAAGATAGCCCAGTCAAAAATTTAATTCTGCATTTAATTATAGCAAGTGTACCTCATTTTTCACCTGTGTGTCCATGGTTGCCTAGTTCCTATTTTTTCATTGTTCTAATAATTCACATGGCAAGTCATTATTTAAAGGACATCTATAGGTAAATGTAACAGTCTCAGTGTTAATGGAATTCTATGCTCCAGGCATGGCATGGCCCCTGCCCTCGTGAGCTGTCAGCAGCTGTGATTACTTGAAGGAGACATAGTCATGATTGGGACCGTTAACTTTCTGTCATGAAGTAGGCGAGGGGCTCTGAAGTGCCCCCACCAAAAGAATTTATAGGCAGTTAAAAGTTGCTCTGAGAGGGAGATTTTTTTTCTTCAATTGTGTAGCAGGCCACAAGTTGCCCATGCACTTCTTGTAAACAACTCCAGTAAAACTAACTGATTCGCCAAGCTGCCCTCAGTGGAACTGCCTCCGTCATTAATGCCTATCAGTTAGGTTTTGTCATCTTCACACAGCCCTAGACATACACAGGAAGAGAGAATCTCAGTTGAAGAATTGCATCCATCAGACTGGTCTGTGGGCATGTCTGTGAGACAATTTCTTAACTGCTAATTGATATACAAGGGCCCACTGTGGGTGATGCCATCGCTGGGCAGGTGGGCCTGGGTTATATAAGAAAGGGAGCTGAACAAACCACAGAAATCAAGCCGGTAAGCAGCATTCTTCCGTGGTCTCTATGTCAGTTCCTGCTTCTGGGTTCCTGCCTTGAGCTCCTTCCCCTGGATTCTCTCCAAGATGGATTATAGCCTGTAAGGTGAAATAAACCTTTTACTCTCCAAATTTCTTTTAGTCAGTGTTTCATGATAGCAACAGAAAGCAAATAAAAACAGTTCCCTATATGGGGTGAGTGAACATCTGTTTATTTTTCCTCTGAAAAGCTTCACACAATACTTACTCACTATAGTATTGCTCATGGGCAACAGTCTAGGCCTGAGACAAACTACACTGAATTAAATACTTTCTTTATTGCTTAAGCTGCAAAATAACTATTGACTTTTTGACAAGGTCATCTAAGATAATATAATAATACTAAGCATGAAAGAATTATATTCAATCTTCAAGTGGCTTTATCAAAATAATTTTATATTGGCCATTAATCAATTTACACATTATATTTATTACAATACTATAAACGCAAAAGAAAAAAAAAGCATGAAAAAAGTCAACCAAGACCACTTGGTCTTTTAATGGGTAAATGGTCAAAATGGTCCCAGTAAAATGGAAACATGAGATTGGTAAACATAATAACTATTCTGAAGCTCTTATACCTCCTAATTAGCTTTCTATTTCTTCCAGAATTCTACTCTAGCTATACCAACAGCTCATTTAATTTCTTCAAGAAAAATACATAATTAAAAAGTACTTTGCTCCATAAACATTCATTGACTTTTACTTAATTTGACTTAAAGTTATTAATTCCATTTATATTTTATTTTTAAAAAGTATAAAATAAATCTTGAAAGTGCTGAAAGCATATTCACATAAAACTTTAGCTGGTTTTCAAAGGTTTGATGTAAGATAGACCAAGCACTTAGAGACAAGATGGATTGCGCCCTCTTCTGGTAAATAGATATACTTTCAAAAGAAAAGGCACTGTCAATAAATGAGGTATTTGATTTACATGTGTTTAATCAGTGAAAACATATAACTGTTAAAATTATTTAAAACAGACAAATTATTTATAATTAAGTAATTGAACTCCCAAACTGAGACTTTTGGAGATATCTTTAAAGTAGGATCTTTGATAACTAAAAATGTTTTCTTGCCTTTAGAAAGTGGTAAGAATTTTCTAGCCTAGGAACAGTTGAGAGAATCCTGTGACCACTGCTCATACAGTTAATTACAGTCAGACAGTATTTGAGGTCACTGGAAGCACTGTATTTCATGAGAGATCTACTGGATTAAAATGATGATTTCTCTAATTCTTTCATGTTCTCCTGAGGTCTTGTTTATTTAATTGTGCCAATTGTTCAGCCAGGTAGATGAGCACAGGCCACCTAATATATATTTTTGTTTATTTGTTTTGGTCCTTTTGAGACGGGGTCTCCCTGGAGCCCCAGCTGGCCTGTACTCATTATACAGGCCAGGCTGACCAGGACCTCACAGAGATCTGCCTGTCTCTGCCTCTGGAGTGCTGGGATTAAAGGCATGTGCTACCATGCCTGGCCTCTGACATACAAAAGGAAAGAAAACTAAGACTTGTAAGGACCAATAAAAAATGAATTTTTGTCATTTTTCTTCCTCTCTTTGATTCTTGGTTGTTATTTTCATTCATTCACTTTTGAGTGAGCTATGCTAAAATGAATTCATAAATCGTTGACTTGGAATTTGCCTCTTTTTTCAGGAAATTAAGGCTATAAAATGTGTGTTCGTTTTCCTCAAATTTACATGTTACAGAGAAATATGTAAAGCTGCCTGCCAAAAGAGATGATCCTTTAATCACTGATGCAGGCATTCTGAGAAATGCCTTACCAGGCTGCTATGGAGGGGAAATTGTAGTCCCGAGAGTTTTGTTTGCAAATAAACCGCTTAATGTCTACTAGAAGCATGTTGTGTGCTAAGAACCGGTGATGGCTGTTTCTCCTATGAAAAGCGAGGAGAAACTCCTACAATATTGACAAGCAGAAGGAAGGTGATCTAATTGACAACTTCAGTGTCAGGTGGCAGACATCCTAAGACTGTCATGTCTTAATTCTAAAACTCCTTTGTCTTTCTCATCCATGACACCCTCTAGGGGACTGACTTTGACACTGTTGAAGTTTGAGGTTTAGAAGTATTTATTTTCATGGTTTAGAGAGAGGGAAAGACACTCTTGGTCTGGCATGGTCAGTGGTCAGGGGTACTAGACAACAACAAATATCCTTACTCGAAGTGGCCACGCAAAGTATTTTTTCTAAACAAAAAGCCTTCCCAGGTGTGAAGATGACTGCTTTAGTGTGTTGACTACAGCTTCACAAATTGGTCTTTGAAGGTTGCTTTAAGAACGCTCCTGCTGCTTGTGGTTTTGTTTCTCCAAAACAAAAACAAAACAAAAAAGTGATAAGAAATAAAACAAGAAAAACATAAATACAAAATAATAAACTTTAACAATTATTTTCATCGTCATATATAAAATCTGAAAAGGCACAGAAGTGCAGCTACTGAAACAATGAATTAAGACTTCATGTGGATGAAATATTGAATTATCAGAGGGGAAATGCAGGGATTAGTTCATTTAATGAACTTTTGAAGAATAAAAAATTAAACATTTCATATTATTACCAACTAAATATGTGTCATAATGGTATCTGGTCTACTCTGTTGAAGCCTCACATTTAAAGCATTAATTTCTTTTATTATTATCGTGTTAAAATGTCTTTCTCTAACATGGTTCTCAAAGTTTATTAAAATCCCTTTGATAGGCTGTGTTTGCTGGTTTGTTGTTGGTGTTTTGGATTTTGTGTATCTTTTAAGCAGGGTCTTGTGTAGCCAGGCTGACAACTCCCTATGCAGCTGTCGCTGACTTTGAACTTCTGGTCCTCTTGCTTCCACAGGCTGGGATTGCAGGCATGTAGCACTAACTCTTGCTTGGATAGATAATTTTAACAGTTTAACTTCGTTTCAACTTGCTATAGCTTGGATAACTGGCCCTCAAAAGTCCATGTGTTGAAGGCCTGCCATGTAAAGCTGGGAGAGACCGGGAGCAGGACATGCTGATAACAGTGTTTCATGCCCTTGTAAGTCACCCACTCCTGGACGTCATAAACTATGTAAAACCCAAATAGAATGTCTTATGTTGGTTTTGTCAATCCATGTCAGGACCGGGAGACCCTACAGTCCTCAGAAGGTACACACGGGTCCCCTAGGGAGGGAGAAGGGAAAATTTAGTGTTACATCTACTCCACTTCTTAACTATGGGCACAGTGTGGGACTATCTTCCAAAAAGTCCAGTAAGAAAGAAGTATAGGGGAAAATAATAAATTTATAGCAAGAAAAAAATTGTTATTTTCAGAAAGAGAGAGACCAGGTATATCAAGTTATTGCTGAATCATCATTAAAATTGGGCACTGATTTGCACATATGGATAGCATATCTCCTCTCTCCACTCTCCACCATCTCTTCTCCCAGTGGATCACATTGCTGTGATAATCTCCCCAGTAATGACAGCACAGAGCCTGGCTTTACAAGAAAAGTCAGTCCTGGCATATTTTTGTCAGTAAGAGGCATGTCTTACTTCTTCTAGGCCAAGGGATGAGAAGAAGAGGAACTGGAATAAAACCACACAGTAAACCAACCGTTATTTTTCCAGCACTCACTGTGATCTCAACCAGTCATTACATTTGTTTGATGTTATTACAAAAGCATGCCCTTGGCAAGAAAAACTGAGACTTTATCTATGCTATAAATAGCACACTTTCTTACTTAAAATCCTTATCATCTACTTACCTTACAAGTGTTAAATGATGGAATGGTGTGACTTAAAAGCATGCCTTAAAAAGCTTTGAAGACGGGGGCTTCACAAAGTTATCCCTAATCATTTAATTTTCCAAGCTATGCTTAAAAAAAATTTTGTTATTCTGAAGTGTAGCAAAGTATAACTAGCTTCAAATTTTAGGAGATTTTTTTTTCCTTAAACCAGTGGGAAATTCACAACTTTTTATAACAGCATACACATTTTATTGGGGGGGGGCACAAGGGCCACATTGTGTATGGAAGTCAAAAGTTAATTTTGTGGAGTTGGTTGTCTCCTTCCATCTTTATGTGGGTTCTGAGGGATCTGACAGTTTGCCAGGCTTATGCAGCAAGAGCCTTAACTGCTGAGCTGTCTTGCTAGCCACTAATATTGAATTTTTATTAAGAAAGAGATAGTTTAAAAGCCTGTTTGAAAGAATAGCATATTATGAGTGGGTATATTGTAGTCCGTGTTTGATAACTGGAGAAAAATGAAGAAATAGATTCTTATTTAGCAAGTTATAGATTTCAGACAGAAATAAAAGTGAATCCTCTCTCTGAACTGATTTTCTACTGTTAAGCTTGAATATTAAGAACTGCTGGGCATGGCACACTCCTAATCCCAGCACAAGGCCAGCCTGGTCTACATAGCAAGTTTTAGGCTAGCTAGGGCTGCAGGGAAACCCTGTCTCAAATAAGCAAAACCAAATCCCAAAAACAACAACAAAAAGCAAACAAAAAAGGACTATGTCTTTTTGCTTTAAAATAAAATTTCAAATGTATCAAACTGAAGCCTCTTTCTTCTCCACTTTTCAACCAATCAATAGAAATGCATACAAGAGCATATAAGCTGTAGTATACGGCTCCTGTTCATCTACTTCCTTAACAGACGCCTATGGAGCATCTCCTCAGCTCAGGACTGTTTGATTCCACTATGTTGACACCAGTTGGCTCATATTCCTGTCATATGCAACCTTAGTTGTTTTCTCCTCCAACACTGATTAGGAAAATATCCATTCCTGCTTCTTGCCTCATCTTAAGTGAGAAGATCAGGAGACAGTTTGTTAAGAGAATGTCCAAATGAACACTATTCATAGTTGCCTGAATTAAGAAAATGTAGTAGAAACATAATTTAAAAGTATTGTTTTTAGCCATTTCATATATATGCAATTGCATTGTTTTGATTTCTGGCCATAAATTCAGAAATAAAATCAAAAAGGAAGAAAAAAGAATTTTATAGTGTATGTGCTAAAGTGTAGATACTTTTTTGAGGTATCACACACTTTAAAGTTGATTGAGGCAGTAGAATATTAGAATGGCAAAATTTCTTTGGAAAAACGAAGATCATTGCCAAACCCCTACTCCAATCCTATAAGAAAATGCCAACTGGCTTGACTTTAACAAAGCATTGCTTCAAACTTTAAACATTTTTATCTTGTTTAAAATAATACAGAGAAAAATTGGAAAATGTTTTTCTGAAGGAATATATGAAGAAACTTGAAAAACTATAGAAATACCTTTAAACATATGTGAAGGGAAATGAAGGGAAAATTGAAAAATTATGAATAATAGGTAAAAAATCATCAATAATTTGAGAAACAAAATTCAAACCTTAACAAAACAAGTAATCCATTAAATTAATTGCTCATTAGCTAAGAGAGTTTCATGCTAACAATCTAACAACCTAGTACGATTGAACATTGGCTAATCTTTGGATATAATGAATTACAAAATAAAGCAGTTGAAAAAAGTCAAATGATGATTTTAACACATTTCAAAAGTCACTTTATAAGTCATCAAATGGATTTGAAATTTGTAGCATTAGGAATGCAATAATATTTAAAGGATGGCTTAAGAAATCCTATTTCGAACTAACAGCCAAGATTGTGTTTAAGAATTTGGATTAGTGGCGTTTCATTAAAATAAGTACGATAGTCAGGATGTAGTAACTGCTGAAATAAACACCCCCAACTTTTGTGACTCAGCAAATAAAAGACACCTTTTACTCTCGTGTTTCTTTCAGAATTCTGTTTTCCTGAGATGCCACCAGAATCATCTAGTAAGTTCTAGGTTTAGCATTCTAGGGTTTCTCCACCTCACATCTCCAAAGTCTTGCAAATTCTTCCCACAAACCAGTTCCAAAGGGCAAAATCACATGGTCAGGTTTATCGCAGTCATGCCCGACTTCTCTGGTATCCGTTTTCTATGGCAGTTCCTTTCCCTTGGAGCTAGTTTATAGTTGGTTGTTAGCTGCCACATGGGTGTAAGGAACTGAGTCCAGGTTCTTTGGAAGGGCAGTCAGTGCGCTTAACCACTGAGCCATCTCTCTAGCCCCAAGGGCTTTCTTCTTCTTATGTGCCTTCTTTTTCCTCACCAGAAATGGTGGTTTTCAGAATTTCAGCATTTAAGATTTCAGTACTTGGGATTTTTCTTCAGTGATTTTTCAGGATTCCACACTTCAGGAATTTTATTATATTATTTTATTTATTTATTTACCTCATTTTATTTTATTATTTATTTATTTTCTTACTCGGAGACAGGGTTTTGCTATGTCAACAGGCTGGATTCAAACTTGAGAGCCTGTTGCCTCAACTTCCCAAGTGCTGGGATTACATACAACACAATTGGCTTACTTGTGTTCTTTTCTTTTTTTCAAATTTTGGCTGATTATGTTTTCATTAATAAATCTCAGCCTTGGGGCTGGAGAGATGGCTCAGCAGTTAGGACCACTGGCTGCTCCTACAGGGGACCTGGCTTCAGTTCCCAGCACACACATGGCAGCTAGCAACAATTTGTAACTCCAGATTCAGGGGACTTAATGCCCTCTTCTGCCCTCCACAGGCATTGCGTGCATGCACATGCACTTACTCAAACAAACATACACACATAAAATAAAAATAAGTAAATTTTTAAAAAATATTTTAAAAAATCAACCATGACTCTGCTACAGGTCCCCTCTCCAAGGCCTCTTGCTGCTCTACTACCAGGTTCTTCACCGATAGCAGTGAAGTAAAATACACCACCACACCTTTGTTGTCAATGTGTGGCCTCCATGTGCATAGCTGCCTTTAATGGTAGAAGCAATGCTCCTCAAGGCAGTATTTCCCTCCATCATGGGACACCCCAGCCACCAGGGTGTCATGGAGGGAACAGGCCAGGACTCCTATATGACCTTTGAAGACCAAGCAAGAGGGCATCCTAACTCTGAAACTTCCTTTCTTGCACAGCATTACCACCAACTGGAGCACCATGGAGAAGATGTGGTACTATACCTTCTACAGTGAGCTGTCTACAGGCCTCCAAGAGGCCTGACAGTGGCTCCAATGAAGCTCAAAACTAGCAGAGAGAAGATGAAACAAATCATATTTGAGAGCTTCAACATCCTGGTTATAAACTGCCTTTCTGGCTATGCTACCCTTGTGGTCTCTGGAGGGCCACTGGCATTGTCTTTGGATTGTGATGAATTCACCCTCAGGGTATCATCTATGCCCTTCCTCCCATCCTCTACCTGTACCTGACTGACCAGAACCTGACCAAGAAAAATCCTAGGTCTGATAGAGCAGATGAAGATAGTCCAGAAATTGGCACAGGTTATAAATGTTAGAATGTATTGCTCCAGGATTCCTTGAGACTGGCAATGGATCCTGAGCCACTTGTCACTTCAGTCTTTCCTGCTTAACAACGTGAGAAAGTCCAGGTCTTAGGACTGTGGGGTGTTATTTGCTTTGAGGGAAGGTTTGCATTTACCTCTATAAATGTATCAGCTTTATTAATTTTTGTAAGCTTTGTGGTGCTCAATTCTTTTAAGGATGACAACAAATTATGTTTTTCTACCATTAAATGAGAACATTAGTCCCTGAGCAACACACTGAATAAGATGCTCCAGTAGAAAGCAAAAACATCCTAACTCAGTACATTTAAAAATTTTTTCCTATTCAATTTTTTAACTGATAGCCTTCACTTCTTTAAAAACTGTTTGATATTTATATGCATAATATGGATATAAATACCACTATGTCATCATCAACTGATTCAAAATATCAGAAAACATTTCATTAAATTTTAGATCTTTGAAATTGCTAAAAAGCAAAAGCATGAAATATGTTTTAAAAGCACTACGTATTTGGACAACTTGACAGAGTGCATGTCTGAATATGAGAAGTCAGTGTGAGGAGCACAGAAAGACTCTGGAATATTTGTTGATTAGTCTGTGATTATAGTGCTTAATCGATGTTCTCAGATTATAAAATCAGCACAAATCCTTTTATACTAAACATAGAAGAGATGACACTACTTAGAGGAGTGTTATCTAAGCATTGCTTAGGAAAATGCATCATTACTTGATAATAAAAGCTTGGTTTTTCTTCTTGAAGCTACTGTTTCACATTTCTATTTTGATCAGTATTTTATTTGACTTTGAGGGTCTGCTTTTTTGTTTGTTTTTCAATTAGAAACTTGCTTGTGTTTATTTACTAGTGTGTAACCATTTCTTACTTTGCATTACCGTCATTCCAAGGCACCTCTGCAGGACTGGGTAACAGGGTAGGGATGATGTCAGGGGAGACTGTCAGACTCTCTGGCCTTCTCATCAGGCTCTTTCTCATCAAAGCACTCTGCTCTGCTTTCAGGCTGGGTTTTCTGTACCTCACTCTTCTTGAAAAAAAAAAAAGAAATCTCCATGGTTTTTGATAAGGAGTAAATAAGATGTCAAAGAATCCATCATATAAAGTGTACTCCTACTAATTTTCTTCATTAACTAGGTTGCTTGCCTAGATAATGGCCATTTCAAAAAGAAGTAAATATAAATAAATATATATGCACACATATATATCTATATATACAAACACACAAATAAATGTATATATTTCATGTAAGATGACATAGTATATGAAATATAATAAATGTATAACAAGTGCACGATTCTTAAAATAATATTTTTATTGATTCTTTGAAAATTTCATAGAATGTATTTTGATTGTATGCAGACACCCTCCCCCATCTCTCTCAGATCCATTCCCATGTTCCTACCTCTCCTCACTTCACGCCTTGTATTATTTTTCTAAGGCCCATTAAATCTAATTTGTGTTCCCCCAATACAAATTAGGGTGCACTTTCAACCCCTGGAGTATCAACCATCCTGGCATCACACACTTAAAGAACACTGACTCTCACCCTACCAGCTGCTATTAGTTACCAATAGTACCTCAACTAGGGCTGTGACATCTTGCTCATCTCCCCCACTTCATTTAGGGCTAGGATTTTTCCTGGCTTGGGCTTGCCCAGGTCTTGTGCATGCTGTCACAAATGCTTTGGATTTATTTGTTCGACTGCCCGGCTGTATCTGGAAAACACAGTGATTTCTTTGTATTCATCTACCACCTCTAGCTCTTACAATATTTCTGCCCCCTCTTCTGCAATGATCCCTAAGGTTTTGGAGGAGAGAGTGTAATATAGGTGTCCCATTTAGGGGTGAGCATTCCACAGTCTCTTACTCTTTGTGACCAGTTGTAGGTCTCTGGGTTAATCACCATCTGCTAAAAATGTTTCTCTGATGGGAGCTGAGTGATGCACTAATATGTGATTTTAACAGTAAGTCATTAGGAGTGACTTGTTTAATACTATTTCCATGTAGCAGAAGATAATAGTAGGTTTTCCCATGCTGCCTATGACCCGTCTAACCACAGGCTCTTGATCCTGATAACAGTGATAGGCATGGGCCCCATGTCATGAAGCAGGCCTTAATTACAATCAGAAAGCGTTTTCCAGTTTCCGTTCCTGCCAATTGCACCAGTGGGCACATCTAGCCAGGCCAGTAGTTATTGTAGCTCAGAGGGTTCATAGCTGAATAAGATGGATGATTACGTTTATCTTCTGGTACTATGTTATCTTCCAGGACTATGAAAGCTAGGTAGTAGAGATGAACATCAAGGTCAGTATCTGTTTGATTTCTCCTCATTTGTTCTGTGACTCACGCATGTAGTGTCTTCAGCAATAGGGTTTTACCCTCAAGTTCTGGTGGGCAACAAGGAACCATTGCAAATTATCTAGTACTGTTTGAGGGTCTATGGGAGCCCCCTAGTCAATGACTCCAGAAGTGGGAGCCTATTCCTGGCATTGGACTTTTTATTTGCTAGCCTATGGTCTCTTGTATAGGACCTGTCCACCATTATAGAGTAACTTCCTTTAAGCTCTTTTTACATATGCACTTGTATCTGTTTCAGGAATCTTCTATACTAGCATGTTTCCATATGATGATTTTTTTATGAAATATAAGTTAGCAACACAAACAACAATTTTATTCCTTTTCAAATAATATTTTTATTTATTCTTAGATAAATTTATACAGTGTGTTTCCATGAAATTCAGATGGCTTTGTCAGCTCTTCTCAGATCCTCCCATACTTCCTTACCCCATTCCACTCCACATTTTGTTTTTCAAAATATCTTTGGAGTCCTATTTTAGTTTTCATATCCTTTTATGTGCGTGTCCATCCCTTAGAGCATTGTTAATCAACCACGTGTCACACCCTTAAAGAAATCTGAATGTCTTTGTCCCAGCAGATGTCAATTGACAATAGTTCCTCAGCTAGGACTGGGCTTTATGTCCACCTCCACGCTATGACTTGTTTCTCTGGATTGCTCTTGGGCAGGTCTTGTGCATACTGTCACAGCAGCTGTGGGTTCATACGTGCAACTGGCATTTTGACAAGCAGCATTTTTTTAAAGTCAAGCATTCTAAAACAATACAATCCAACAATGTACTAATTTGATAAATGACAGTAGAAAAAAATTTAAGTCTTTCTTTTCTATAATTAAACCATTACTTATGTTTTTGTATGTACAGAAAGCTTTGTATGTGCAGTAGAAATACCGGAGTTCATAACATCCAATAGTCCAGAATCTGAGCTGAGCTGTTTGAGACAGTGTTCACCGGTGCTGCATCGTGTGGGCACAGTGAGACGTACACAAGGTTGTGTGATTGGAACCAAGGTTGCAGTGAAGTTGTACCATGCAACACTGGCAAATACTGCCAGAAAAACTTCAGCTTCATTATGCATTTGACTTGAATGAGTGTTTGATTATTGTGTGTTGAGAAACCTATTAGTATTGCAAAATTTTTGATACTCCCACAGTCAGTTGTGTGAGCCCGTATGGAGTCACAAGCGACAATTTAGGAAGCTGGGCTCTAGACATCACATCTTTTCACCACAGTAAGGACTGTAGGTGGCTCCAGAGAGTTCTTGCTTTTAAAAGAATAAAGGATCTAGTTTTAATTGATCTATCCAAAAATCAATCCTAAGGAGGACATCCTTAGTAGACAGGGTGTTAGGAATTCATCTTTGGAGATGTGGACTGGAGGGAACATACCTCAACATAAGTAAAGCCATATATAACAAACCCACAGCCAACATCGTTCTAAATGGAGAAAACCTGGAAGCATTCCCATTTAAATCAGGAACCAGAAAGGCTGTCCACTATCTCACCAAAAATCAATCCTAAGGAGGACATCCTTAGTAGACAGGGTGTTAGGAATTCATCTTTGGAGATGTGGACTGGAGGGAACATACCTCAACATAAGTAAAGCCATATATAACAAACCCACAGCCAACATCGTTCTAAATGGAGAAAACCTGGAAGCATTCCCATTTAAATCAGGAACCAGAAAGGCTGTCCACTATCTCAACTTCTCTTTAACACAGTGCTTGAAACTCTTGCAAGAGCAATAAGACAAGAGTTAAAGGAGTGCATCCTGAGTAGACAGGGTGTTAGGAAGTCAGCTTTGGAGATGTGGACTGGAGGGAACATACCTCAACATAAGTAAAGCCATATATAACAAACCCACAGCCAACATCGTTCTAAATGGAGAAAACCTGGAAGCATTCCCATTACAAAATTAATCTACAAAAGTCTGTAGCCTTTCTATATACCAATAACAAGCAATTAGAGAAAGAGTACATAGAAAAACTCCCCCTCACAATAGCTGCAAAAATATATATATCTCAGAATAAACCTGACCAAAGACATTAAAGACCTCTACAATGAAAATTTTGTTGTATTTTTCTTTTCAAATTTAAACTATTTATTTTAGGCATAACAACAAGTGGCTATAATAATAAACCACAAATATATTGTCTTAAATTCATTAAACAATTTCTCAGGTTATTATGATCAAATTCCATAGTATTATAACATATTTCAACACTGCATCACTTAGAATTTCACAGAGAAATAAAAACAACCTTTTTGTTTATATATGTTAATATTATATAAATTTAAGGATAGGCAAGAAACTGGTTTATGTGCTTGCAAGGACTGACAAATTGGAAAATTGTAAGACAAGCAGGTGACTAGAGGAAGAGATGTCTTGGGATTAGGGCTGAATTCTTTTTGGGAAGTTTCAGCTTTGCTTTTATGACATTCAAATTTTATGCCATCTTACAAATTATTGACAGGAATTTCCTTCACTTAAAGCCAGTTTATTGCAAATTAAAACCACATCTATAAGATAGCTTCATGCTAAGACCTATATTAATGTTTCATTAAACAATTGGTTATAATAGCCTACCCAACTTGTCTTATAACACTAAGCAGTACAAATAAAATCAGAATAATTTCCAGTTGATAATTACATCTGATAAAAAAATCAATACTAAATAACCTTATCTTAAATGAATATAGCAAATATTTAAAATTTGTCTATAAGTATCAAAATGTAAAAATATTTAGAATTTATAATTTTAAAGAAAAATAAAAAATGATTTCTCAATACAACAATTCTGATCTTTGTTTCATGGTGATAAAAGTGAAGAGAATTTTCTTTCATTTTAATATTTGATGCACTGAGGTTTTACAAAAGCATCGCTACTTTGGTTAGAATATATAGGGGACTCTGCATGAGTTCATTTTCTTTTTTTTTAAGCAACTCATTAAAACAGCATTGACATAC
>NW_008351958.1:5542008-5543924 GCF_000622305.1 Nannospalax galili | reverse complement strand
ATAAGACATAAAATTAAATGAGGTTTTAACCTTTAAAAAAGATCTCCATTTCATTACTAAAATTCACAGTTTCATAAAGAAAAATTCGTTTTTAATGCAATTGACACTAAGATGTTTGCACATGCGTTTCTAATCTCTATATATCTGATTATTACTAGTCATAGTCAGTTATTTTCTGAGCTCCTTGGCATCTGACATGGATATAAAGTCATCAGATAGATTTCAATGGTAATGTTATACACATCTACTAATTACTAAGGAGCAAATTTTTATGCCTTGAAGAATTACTATTTTTTTATTTATTTGTACACCCACTTCCCAGGTAGCACCCTCCCATAGCCTCCCTCCTGCCACTAGAGCCCTTATACTCTAATATTTCGGCTACTGTCAGCTGTGTTGTCGTGACCCCCCAGCCATTCTCCACTACTTACCCTTCTGGTGAATCTAGTCAGCCTATCTAGAGGTCTTTATTTTAGGAGGGTCAGCCATTCTTCATCTACCGGTAATCAGTTGTCTATATTCCTTTGGATAAAATTGGGGTCTGCTGTTCATTTTCCCAGTTCTGTGCTGGATTACTATCTGGGAATCCCTTTGGCCACCCTGGCCATTAACTCAAAAAGAAGGTGTCATTTGTCTGGCATTGTTGCTTGCTATGTAGCCATTAGCTATACATGTGGACTCTTATGAAATTATGTTGGACCCTTTAATCTTTGGTTATATTTTCCTTTTGGGTGTTTAAGGCCATACAGTTGGTGCAGATAAAACCAATTTATTTTTACTCCTAAGGTCGTTTGAGGATCTGTTCCTCAGGGGTCCCATGGGCTTGGGAGGAGCCCCTAACTCCTTTCTTTTACCAGTTCCGCCTATGTGAAGATAAGTCAAAGGTCCTGCTTGACCATGGTTGGCTTTGCTTGGAAGCATGGAAGAAATGATTCTTGTGTTGACCCTCCTTTTGATAGACTGGAAATTGGTTCAAGTCCATCCGGTGGGGTCTACTTGGTCTCCTTGATCAAGAGGACAAGTGACCCACCACCATTATAGGACATTTTGAGTGATACAAATAGTCCCCTGGAACTAGTCGACCTAGGAGGGCAAGGAGCAAAACGTGTCCTTTATATCCCTCTGACCAAATTATTATAGACCTCAAAGTATGTCTGTTAAATACCCAGGAAGGTTCCTTCCACAAGACTGGTATTTTTGATTACTGTGTGTCATATAGATAAATCTTGGGCAAAGATCAGTTGTTCTCAGATAAACCTTACCTAGACATATATTTCTTGATCTGCTATGCATAATTTGTCAGTTGGTTGTAGGAGTAATATTTTTCTCTCTGGTTTTCAAAACTAGCCAGGCATTGTTTATCTCTCACATTGTCTCACCCCTCCATCATGGTTTCCCCACTTAAGGTGCCACCATTTCCCTCCTTTCTCCCTTACTAATACCCTTATCCTTTGGTCCTACCTCTTTTGAGCTCCTTCTTTCCCTTTATTCCCTAGGTTTCTTGTATACCATTCCCTTCCCTCTCCCTTAAACTAACCCAATTTTTATCCATATCTCCCTTATTAAGGCCTGTTTCCTACTGTTGTTCTCTTTCAGGTTCTTTCTTTTCCTTTACCTCCCTGTTTCCTTTCAATTATCCTGGTTCCTGTAGTTATGTTTGGTCACATAATTATTTATCAGGATTTGGTGCTAGGATCCACATATGAGGGAGAATATATGTTTTTGTTTTTCTGAGCCTGTGTTACTTTGCTTAGTATAACGGTTTCTAGATCCATCCATTTACCTGAAAGTTTCATTATTTCATCTTTCTTTACTGCTGAATAGAACCCCATCGTGTAAATATAGTACATTTTTGTTAACCACTCATCAGTTGAGGGACACTTAGGTTGCTTCCATCTCTTAGCTATTATGAAAAG
>NW_008351958.1:5539802-5541840 GCF_000622305.1 Nannospalax galili | reverse complement strand
TGGATGAGTGTTCCCCTTTCCCCACATCCTCTCCAACATTTGGTATCATTTGTTCTCTTGATCTTAGCCAGTCTGATTGGGGTAAGGTGAAATCTTAAAGTGGTTTTAATTTGCATTTCACTGATTATTAGTGATGTTGAACATCATTTGAGATTCATAGCCATCTTTACTTCTTCTTCTGAAAACTTTCTGTTCAGCTCCTTAGTCCATCTTTTAATTGTGTTGCTTCTTGTCTCTGTTCTCTGTTTTTTAAGTTTGTTATAAATTTTAGTTATTAAATCTCTGTCAGATGTGTCGCTGGTGAAGACTTTCTCCCATTCTGTGGGTTTTCTATTTGCTTCCTTGGTTGTCTCCTTTGACATACAGAAGCTCTTTAGTTTAATGACGTCCCTTTTGTTAATTCTTGCCCTTGTTTCCTGAGCAATTGATGTCTGGTTTAGAAAATCCTTTCCCACGCCTATATCTTGTAGGACTTTCCCAATGTTTTCTTCTAATATTTTCAGAGTTTCAGGCTTTATATTGAGGTCTTTGAGTCATTTTGAATTGACTTTTGTGCAGGGTGAAAGATAGGGGTTTAGTTTCATTCTTCTACAAGTGGAGATCCAGTTTTGCCAGCACCATTTGCTGAGCATGCTGTCTTTCCTCCAGTTAATGTTCTTGGCTCCTTTGTCAAATATCAGGTGGCTGAAATTGCATTTGCTCATATTTGGGTCTTCAGTTTTGTTCCATTGGTCTATGAGTCTATTCTTGTGCCAGTACCATATTGTTTTTATGACAAAGCTCTATAATGCAGCTTGAAATCTGGTATAGTAATCCCTCCATCATTGCTCTTAGTGCTCAGGGTTACTTTGGATATCCAAGGTCTTTTGTGCTTCCATGTGAATCTTAGGATAGTTTTCCAATTCTGTGAAAATGTCATGGGAATTTTGATTGGCATTGCATTGAATCTATATATGATTTTTGACAGGATGGTCATTTTCTCAATATTAAATCTTCCAATCCATGAGCATGGGAGGTCCTTCCAACTTCTTGTGTCTTCCTCAATCTCTTTCTTTAAAGATTTAAAATTTTCATTGTAGAGCCCTTTAATGTCTTTAGTCAGGTTTATTCCTACATAATGGGAGTGTTTCCATGAACTCTTTCTCTGATAGTGCTCAGGGTTTTTTTTTTTTGGCTCTTTCTGTGATTGCTTGTTATTGGTATATAGAAAGGCTATAGAATTTTGTAGGTTAATTTTGTAACCAGCCACTTTACTGAAAGTGTTAATAATTTCCAGGAATAATAGGGTGGAATTTTTGGCGTCCTTATATATAATAACATATCACCTGTAAAAAGGGATAATTTGACCTCTTCTTTTCCAATTATTACTCCTTTAATTTCCTTTTCTTGGCTTATTGCACTTGCAAGAGTTTCAAGTACTAAGTTAAAGAGAAGTGGGGATAGTGCACAGCCTTGTCTGGTTCATTATTTCAACAAGAATTCTTCCAGTTTGTCTCCATTTAAATGACGTTGGCTGTGGGCTTCTTATATATGGCTTTAATTATGTTAAGGTATGTTCCCTCCAGTCCAATTCCCTCTAGGACTTTGAACATAAATGCATGTTGAATTTTTTCAAAGGCCTTCTCTGCATCTATTGAGATGACCATGTGGTTCTTGTCTTTGAGTCCATTTATATGATTTATGACGTTTATTGACTTACGTATATTGAACCATCCCTGCATCTCTGGCATAAAGCCAATTTAGTCATGGTGGATGACCTTTCTGATGTGTGTCTGTATGTGGTTTGAAAGTGTCTTATTGAGAATTTTTGAATCTATGTTCATTAAGGATATGGATCTATAGTTTTCTTTTTTGGTTGTATCTTTACCTGGCTTTGGTATTAGAGTGATGCTGGCATCATAGAAGGAATTTGGAAATTCACCCTCCATTTCTATTTTTTTGAATAAATTAAGGAGCATTGGATGTGGATCTTCTTTAAATGTCTGATAGAATTCTGCTGTAAATCCATCTGGTCCTGGGTTTCTTTTAGTCAGGAGGT
>NW_008351958.1:5538594-5539391 GCF_000622305.1 Nannospalax galili | reverse complement strand
TGCTGTTGCTTTTCAAGTGTGTTGAGTTGCAGTGTTAAGTCATTTATTTGTGTTCTTTCTGATTTTTTGATATAGGCACTTAGAGCTATAAACTTCCTTCTTAGGACCACTTTCAGCATGTCTCAGAGGTTTTGTCTTGTTGTATTGTTCTTTTCATGTAATTCCAGGTTTTATTTCTTTCTTAATTTCTCTCTGACCAATTCATCATTCAGGAGTGTGTTGTTTAATCTCCATGTGTTCATATGGTGATTAGGGCTTCTTCAGGTGTTGATTGTAAGCTTTATTGCATTGTGGTCTGATAGAAGGCATGGTATTATTTCAATCTTTTTGTATTTGTTGAGGTTTGTTTTGTGCCCCAGTATGTGGTCGATTTTGGAGAAGGTTCAATGGGGTGCTGAGTGGAAGTATGTTCTTTGGTGTGTGGGTGGAATACTTGGTAGATGTCTGTTAAGTCCATTTGATATATGGTATTGTTTAATTCAAATGTCTCTCTGTTAACTCTCTGCGATATTGACCTATCTAATTGAGACAGTGTGGTATTGAAACCACCTACTATTAATGATTTTGGGTTGGTCTGGTTCTTAAAGTCCTGTAGTATTGTTTTTATGAAGTTGTGTGCACCAGGGTTTGGTGAATATATGTTCATGATTGTAATATCTTCTTGATTCATTGTTCCTTTGATCAAAATATAGTGGCCCTCTTTGTCTCTTCTGATTAGTTTTAGTTTAAAGTCTATTTTGTCAGATACTAGAATTACTACGCCTGCTTTTTTCTTAGTGCCATTTGCTTGGTATATT
>NW_008351958.1:5535256-5538525 GCF_000622305.1 Nannospalax galili | reverse complement strand
ATTAATATTTAAAGTTATTAATGAAAGATGGGTATTGAATCCTGTCATTTTTATTTCTGTTTACATTCTTGATATAGCTGTACCTTTCCGCAGTTATAACTTCATTGGATTTCTTTCCACAATCCCTTGGGTATAGTAATCCTTTCTTCAGCTCTTTGTATTGCTTCCACAACTCTCTGAAGGGCTGGTTTTGTGGACATGAATTCCTTCAACCTATTTATGTCATGGTTTTCCCTTCAACTATAATAAACATTTTAGCTGTTTAGTAATATGGGTTGACATCTGTGGTCATTTAAAACTGGGAATGCTTTGATCCAGGCTCTTCTGGCTTTCATAGTTTGCACTGAAAAGTCAGCTGTAATCCTAATGGGTTTTCCTTTATATGTGACTTGTTTCTCTTTTGCAGCTTTCAGAATTGTCTCTTTGTTTTGTACGTGTACTGATTTTACTATGATGTGCCATGGATACTTTCTTTTCTGGTCCTATCTTTTTGGTGTTCTATATGCTTCTTGTATTTGTATGGACATGTCTATCTTTAATTTTCGGAAATTTTCTTCCATGATTCTGTTGAAGATCTGGTCCATGTCATTATCTTGGGATTCTTCTCATTCCTGTATGACCATGATTTGTAAGTTTGGCATTTTTATGGTGTCACACAATTCCTGCATATTCCTTTCTTGTGATTTCTTAAATTTTTCATAATGTTTGCTTGTGTAGTCTAGTTCATCTACTTTATCTTCCAGTCTTGATACTCTGTTTTCCATTTTGTTCATCCTATTGGTGAGGCTTTCTCCTGTCGTTTCTAATTGGCTTACATGTTTCACTTCCTTCTTCATTTCAGCCTGAGTGCTCTTCAATATTTCTCTTTTCTGAATTCATTCAGAAGTTTATCCTTACTTTCCTTCAGTTCTTTGATTTGTTTGTGTTTTCTTTAAATTCACTGAATTCTTTTATCATGTTTATAATTGTTCTTTTGAGTTCCATGGCCTGCATTATCTCTAGGGGGTTCTCATTGTACTCCTTTAGAGTACTATAGATATTTGGTGGGGATATGTTATTTTGGTTTTTCATGTTATTTTTTTCTCTGATTTTGACATGTGAATTTCTTTTGTAGTTTCTGATTCTTATGTGAGACTCAGGCCTTCAAGTTTAGGTCTGCTTCTTTTTGTGAACTTTATTTGTCTTTGTGGTTTAGGTTTTGTGCATGAAAAGCTGGTTCGTCTAAGCTTCTGGTTCTCTCTTTTGATTTTATATTGGAGTGACTGGATTCCTTTTGTCTTCAGAAGTTCCCACAGAGGCCCAATTCAGGTGAGGGTCAGATGTTTTCAGGCTTTCTCCTAAAGTCTGGATCCCTCCAGGAATGATTTTGGCCTCAGGAATTTGGAGCTTAGACTGGCCTGGAAGCCTGGCCCAGGAAAGATGCTGGTCTAGGGCAGCTGGTGGCCATGCCACCCAGAGATGCTAAGGCAGATGGGGTGGGAAGAGGCCCCAAGGCCTCCTGGGGACTGCACTGGGGAGCTGGGTTGGTCTGGATGCAAATGATGAGGAAGAGGAAAGGTCAGCCCGAGTCCTAGAAAGAGGCCTGTGGGTAGTGCAGTCCCAGGGAAGCAGAGGGAGTTGAGGACAGGGCCAGGCCCAGAAGCAGTACTCCTGGGGCCCAGAGAAGGTACTACATTGGTCTGGATGAAAACGATCAGGGAGCAGTATTGGTTCCCCAGGTGTCTGGGCCCCAAGACAAAGAATGGGGCATGGCCCAAACTCAGAGGAGAGAATGGAGGTGGATATGAGAGGATGAATGAAGCTGCAGGAGTCAAGGCACAGAGGACACAATGGACTTACCCCAGAGAGAGGCCTGTGGGTAGGAGAGAGGCCTGTTGTGGTTCGTGCAGGCCCAGGGAAGCAGAGGGAGGTGAGGGCGGGGCCAGGCCCAGAAGCAGTGCTCTTGGGGCCCAGAGAAGGCACTACATTTGTCTGGATGAAAAGGATCAGGGAGCAGTGTTGGTTCCCCAGGTGTCTGGGGGCCCCAAGACAAGGAATGGGGTGGGGCCCAAACTCGGAGGAGAGAAAGGCGGTTGAGATAGGTGGGTGAATGAGACTGGGGGAGTCAAGGCATGGAGGGTGCAATGGACTTACCCCAGGGAGAGGCCTCCAGGTAGGAGAGAGGCCTGCAGCAGGTCTTGCAGGCCCTGGGAAGCAGAGAGGGGTGAAGGTGGGGCCAGGCCCAGAAGCAGTGCTCCTGGGGCCCAGAGAAGGCACTACACTGTTTGAAAAGGATCAGGAAGCCTTATTGGTTCCCCAGGTGTCTGGGGCCCGAAGATAAGGAATGGGGCAATGCCCAAACTCGGAGAGAACATTGGTGGATAAGGGATGGTGAATAAGGCTGGGGAAGTCAAGGTGCAGAGGGTGCAATGAACTTACCCCAGAGAGAGGCCTGTGGGTAGGAGAGAGGCCTGCTGCAGGTCCTGCAGGCCCAGGGAAAAAGTTACAAAGAAAATTTTAAATCTTTAAAGAAAGAGATTAAGGAAGACATCAGATGATTGGAAGGGCTTACCATCCTTATGGATTGGAAGAATTAATAATGTGAAAATGACCATCCTACCAAAAGGCATTTATAGATTCAATGCAATGCCAATCAAAATCTCCATGACATTTTTCACAAAATTGGAAAAAAAATCCTAAGACTCACATGGAAGCACAAAAGACCTCAGATAGCCAAAGCAACACTGAGTACTAGGAGCAATGCCATGGGAATTACTAAACCTGATTTTAAACTGTATTACAGAGCTATAGTCATAAAAACAACATGGTACTGGCACAAAAATAAACCCATAGAACAATGTAACAAAATTGAAGACACAAATATGAGTACACGCAATTTCAGTCCCTATATTTCACCTTGCAAAAAAGTCACTACCAAATGGAACAAAGACCTCAATGTAAAGCCTGAATCCCTGAAACTGTAAGAAGAAAACATTGGCAAAAAACTAGAAGCTATAGGTGTAGGAAAGGATTTTCTAAACTGGACATCAATTTCTCAGGAAACAAGGGCAAGAATCAGCAAATGGGACCTCATTAAACTAAAAAGGTTCTGTACATCAAAGGAGGCAACCAGAGAACTGAAGAGAAAATCCGCAGAGTGGGAGAAAATCTTCACCAGCAACACATCTGACAGAGGTTTAACATCCAGAACATATAAAGAACTCAAAAAACAGAGAATCAAGACAGGAAGTAACCCAAATAAAAGATGGGCTAAGGAGCTGAGCAGAGCA
>NW_008351958.1:5528082-5535047 GCF_000622305.1 Nannospalax galili | reverse complement strand
CATTTGACCCAGTTATACCACTCCTTGGCATATACCCAGAGAACTCATCCTATTGCAGAAACACTTGTACATCCATGTTTGTGCTGCTCTTTTCACAATAGCTAAGAGACGGAAGCAACTTAAGTGTCCTTCAATTGATGAGTGGATAATGAAAACGTGGTTCATTTAAATGATGGCATTTTACTCAGCAGTAAAGAAAAATGAAATCATGAAATTTGCAGGTAAATGGATGGAACTAGAAACTGTTATACTAAGTGAAGTAACACAGACTCAGAAAAAAAATCGACATATGTTCTCCCTCATATGTGGATCCTAGAACCAGAGTCTGATAAATAATTATGTGACCAGACATAACTGCAGGAACCAGGATAATGGAAAGGAAACAGGGAGGCAAAGGAAAAGACAGAACCTGAAAGAAAAGAACAGTAGGAAACAGGCCTTAATAAGGAAGATATGGATAAAAATTGGGTTTAAGGGAGGGGGGAGCAAAAGGTATCCAAGGAACCTCGGGGATAAAAGGAAAGAAGGTGCTCAAGAAAGGTAGGACCATAGGAGAAGGATATTAGTAAGGGAGAAAGGGGAGAAATGGGGGTACCTTAAGTGGGAAAACAATGATGGAGGGGTTAGACAATGCAGGAGATAAATAATGTCTAGCTAGTTTTAAAATCCAGAGGGAACCATAATAGTCCAACAACCTACTGACAAATTATACATAGAAGATCAAGAAATATATGTCTAAGTAAGGTTTATCTGAGAACAATTGGTCTTTGCCCAAGATTTATCTACATGACACACAGTAATTAAAAGTACCAGACTGGTGGAACTAACCTTCTTCGATGTTTAACAGACATACTTTGAGGCTTATACTAATTTGGTCAGAGGGACATAAAGGACACTTTTTGCTCCTTGCCCTCCTAGGTTGCCTAGGTCCAGGGGGCTATGAGCAGCTTTCAAAATGTCCTGTAATTGTGGTGGGTCACCTGTCCTCTTGATCAAGGAGGCTGAGGAAACCCCACCAGATGGACTTGAACCAGTGTCCAGTCTACAAAGAGGAGGGTCAACACAGAGGAATCATTTCCTCCATGCTTCCAAGTGAAGCCAGCCATGGTCGAGGAGGACCTTAGACTTATCTTCTCATAGGTAGAACTTGGAAAAGAAAGCAGCCAGGGGCTCCTCCCAAGCCTACATGACCCCTGAGGAACAGATCCTCAAATGGACTTAAGAGTAAAGATAAATTGGTTTATCTGGGCCAACTTTATGGCCTTAAACACACAAAAGGAAAGTATAACCAAAGATTAAAGGAGCCAATATAATTTTTTAAGAGTCCATATGTATAGCTAAAGGCTACATAACAAGCAACAATGCCAGATAGGAGATACCTTCTTTTGAGTTGTTGGCCAGGGTGGCCCAAGGGACTCCCAGATAGTAATCCAGCATAGAACTGGGAAAATGAACAGCAGACCCCAATCTTATCCAAAGGAATATAGACAACTGATTATCACTAGATGAAGAACAGCTGACCCTCCTAAAACAAAGACCTCTAGGTAGGCTGACTAGATTCTCCAGATGGACAAGTAGTTGGGAACGGCTAGGGGTGCCGACAACACAGTGGACAGTAACAGGGATGACAGAATATAAGGGCTCTAGTAGGGGGAGGGAGGCTATGGGACGGTGCCATCTGGAAAGTGGGTGTATAGTTAAATAAGATGGTTTGGGATGTTCTGTGTGATATACACACAAAAAAAATCATCAAATTTTAAAAAATGAATTATATTTTAGGAGGAAGCATAAAAATTTACGCCATGTTAATCAGTAGAGGTGATAAACGTTACCATTGAAATCTACCCAATGACTTTATAGACATACACAGGTGCCAAGGATTCGAGTGAAACCGATTATAACTGGTAATAATCAGATACATACAGATTAGAGACACATGTGCCATCATCTCAGTGTTATTAGGAAAAACAATGAGTCTTTCTGCAATAAACAGCATATTTTAAAATCAAATGGAGATCTTTTTTAAAGGCTAAAAACTCATTCAATTGTATGTCCTACAAGGCTTATACTGAGTTCAATATTGTATAACTGTATTAATTCATCAGTGAACCTAAAAATTTTATAACCACTTTTGAAAGAGATGTATCTTTGCTCTAGAAACTGTTACTGAGTATGTTAAAGCTGTAATGAAATGCTTCTTCTAACAATTTTTTTTTAAATATTAAAAAAAAGAAAAGGCAAGATAGTATATGTGGCCCATAACACCCCATAACTTTTATTTTTTACCTTCATTTAATCATCTTTGGCTCATATGAGTGTCAGGTAAAACACTTTTCAAGTTAAATTTTTCTTAGTGGTGATTGAAGTCCTAGGGAAACTACCTGTTTTTTTTTTAGAATTTCAAGGTCATTTGATGGTCACTGAGAAGTAGGGAGGGAGGGAAGTAGGGAGGGAGAGAGAGTGAGAGGGAGACAGAGAGAGAGAGAGAGAGAGAGAGAGAGAGAGAGAGAGAGAGAGAATCTCAGACCGTATCTTGGCTTTCAAAGCTTCCATGCTCATTCTCATGGGAGTATTTACTGCAATCATGTGACCCAAGACTTCACTAAGGAAGTCTTGGTGGAACATAGAGCCCCTAAAAGATTGATATGCTTTTAGGCTACTGACTCAACTCTTACAGTGCTTTCAGTAGGAGAAACAAGAAAATTCAACACATAGGAAACTTTTGAACAGAACTAATTGGTTTCCTAGAGGAAACAAAATTCTGACAAAGATTTGGAATCATGGGTTGACAAATAGACGTTTGCCTTTTAGAAAGGAAAGCGGTTAATTTTCTAACTTAACTGTCTCTACCTGGATGTGTGAGTTCTTCCTTGGAGCCAAGTCATGTCCTTCCCGTTTGTCACATATGTCATTTGAGCACAAGTTGTCTCTTCATTTGCTCCTGGTACTCAGGCTATTGAAAGACATGTCCTTAGTTTGCTTGAGGAAATTTCTTATTAGCAGTTGAATATGTACTTTTGCTTTTGATTTCAGTTTGCTCAAGTGAACAGTAGTGCTGCTTCACAATGCAATCAAAGCTGAATTTCTTATAGGAAAGTTTCCTCCCACTCTTTATTCTTCCCTCCCTTCTTTCTCCTTACTTGTGAAAAAGTTTATTTTAAAAAATCTACATGAGATTCTCTTCCTAGCGTTTCCAACACTGTTTCCTTCTTTCATTTCTCATAAATTCCACAATTCCATCAAAAATTCATGACTTTTTTTCATTTATATGCTTTATGATATTGTTGGTCCTCTATACAGATGGCATTGTTTCATCAAATAAAAATTTCCAGGAGTGGTCCTGTAGTGCACATGTCTTTCAGCAACAAGCTTTGGTTCACATATTGTGTTTGGCATCTTTCCATGCTGAAGCCTTATGCTGATGTATACACAAAGCTATACCCAACAAACATTGATCAAGAGTATTCTAGGCTTTGAACAAATTTACTTTCCCACAAATAATGTGTGGTAGATTCCCACAAATAATGTGTGGTAGATTATTGTCATTGCTAGCAAACATCTTTGTTTGTCTTTCCATTTATGCATTCTGGTAGGAATGCAGTGATACTCATTGTGGTTATAATTTGCATTTCCATGGAGCTGGCGAGATGACTCAGTGTTCAGTTCCCAGCACCCACATGGTAGCTGACAACCATTTATAACTCCAGTCCAAGGGATCTGAAACCCTCTTATGACCTCTGTAGGTATTGAACCACATGGCTGCAATTTCATACATGTAGTCAAAACACTCATACATACAGGTTTTTTTTAAAGAATATGATTGGCAGTTCCCAGATTTTATGTTCATTTATTGCACTTAAAAAATTGATGCAAAATTCACAAATGCAAAACTAACCACTTAAAATGTGCAATCCAATAGGTGTTATTGTACTAATAGGGTTCTGCAGTCATCTCCTAGAATTAATGCCAGGAAATGTGCATCACCTTAGTTACAAGCAGCTCATAACTATTAGCAATCACTGAGTTCCTTCTTCCCTATTTTCTGGTAACCACTGATATACTCATATCTTCATGGATTTGCTTCTTTTACACATCTTATGTGAATACAATCACACAATGTATGTTCTTGTCTCTGGTTCTTTCACCTAGCATTGTGTTCAGGGTTCACTTGCAATGTAAAATGTATCAGCATTTTATTTTTATTATAAATTAGCAAAATGTTTGTTATCTGAATAATAATGTTCCATTGTATGGATTTCAACATTTTATTTACCCATTTAGCAACTGAAGAACTTGGATTTTTTTTTCCATTTTTTAGCTATTATGAATAATGTTGCAATGAGCATTTTCATATAAACTTGCTATGAATATGCTTTCAACAATTCTAATTGATTTTAAGAGAACTGAATAAATGTGCAAAATATATTGAAAATGTGAGGCAAACATTGAACTGTATATGTTCTCAACACTTAAGAACAGAATTTGATTGTTTGACTTTGTAGGAAATGCTAAATCATTTTTAATAACAGCTATACTATTTTATTTTACTACCACCAATGTTAAAGGTAACAATTTCTTCACATCTTTTTAAGTATTTGTCATTTTTCCATTTTAGAACTGAAGCCAGTAGAGGTAGCTAATCTCAGTTGTCAGCTTGAATTCTAGGATCTCCTGGGAGACGAGACTCTGGGCATGCCTGTCGTGATTAGGTTGATTAGTTTGAGGTGGGACGATTCTTCCACTATGGGTGGCATCATTCCCTGGCCTAGATTCCCAGACTATACAAAAAGGACAAGGTGAAAAGAGCACACACATTGCTTGCTGAGCATGGACAAAATGTGACTGGTTTCCTCAAGTTCCATGCCTTCCCAGCCAAGATGGACTGTATCCTGGAACCTAGAATCAAAATAAACCCTTTCTTCCTTAAGTTGCATTTGTCAGGGCAGTTTACCACAGCAACAGAAAATTAAGAAGTCACTCTTCTAGTGGTGTGAACGGCCATCTCTCTATGGTTTATATTTGCATTTTCTTGCCTACTGACAATCATGCATCTATCCATGCCCTTTTTAATGTGTCGTCAAAACTCATGTGCTATATGCTGAATCTTCTCAATCAAATGTTCTTAATAGTAGGAAATTGAACCCTTGGGAGGTACTTACGGGCAGATAAAGCTGTGGAGGTGGGTCTTCCATGATTGCTTTTACAGCTTTTTAAAGAAGAGGCATTTGAACTCACACCCTTGCTTTGTCTTTTCATGCGTTCCTTTGGGGCTCTGCAGATTGTCCCACCAACAAGAAGATGTGACATCTCTACTTTGGACCTCTAATACCAGGAGCTGAATAAACCTTTATTCTTTATAAACTACTCTGTGGTATTCATTTAAAAATAAGAAAATGTAATAGAATATTGCCATTTGTGTTTCTTAGAAACATACCAATTCTGGTACTTCATTTTTTTAAGTTTTGATTTTTTTTTCTTCAGTATTAAATTCTTTTCATGTATTCTGGATAATAGATTTTTAGGACATCCATGATTTGCAAACATAACTTCTAAATATAAATTTCATTCTGTAATTAGTTTTTCATTCCTTACCTTCTGATGTATAGTTTTTAATTTAACTATAGTCCATTTTAGCTGTCTCCTGGTCACATGTAGTTTAATATCATATCTAACAAATCATTGATTAATCCAAATTCATGAGAATATACACATACACTTAATTATTAAAGTAGGAGAGTAGGTGAGAATTTAAATTAACTAGCCCCTGCGGAGCACTTGAAAGTTCAAGGTGGCTTGCACCATATAAACAAACGAACAGAAGATACAAAAGATTGAAAAGGGCCACTTTTTTTTCTGTAGACCTTAAATCTGCAGCCAGGCTTGTGTCTGTCAGAGTGTTCCAATCCCCTGGTGTCAGACTGCTCCAGGAACATTAAGCGCTAGACAACACTATTTTCCTTTTATAATGGGTAATTCAGCATTACACCAGAAAAAGCTCCAAATTCGCTCCCTTAAAGCCTTACTTAAATCAAGAGGACATAAGATCTCCCAAAAAGAAAGCTCAAAATTTTGGAATGAAGTATATCAATTTGCACCCTGGATCCTATCAGCAGACATTTCTGATCCAGAGGTCTGGACTAACATTGCATATCTGGCTCGTAAAAAAGAAATCCAGGAAAGACATAATTTTCCCCTTTCCTTTTTCCCCATAATAGCAGCCATCCAACAATGCTTAGGAAACCCACCTAAGATTGAGGAAAGCTTACAAGCACCAGAAAATAATAAAGGGGAGGGTTCAAACAATACAAAAGTCCCTAAAGATTTCCCAATAGCAGATTCGACAGCCCTAAAAAATAAAGAAAAAAATCCTGCAGATTGCCCAGTAGCAGATTCAACAGCCCCCAAAATAAAATTTGACCAAGTCAGACAAAACCCACCCATCAACAAAAATAACTCTTACCCCCCTCTTGCTGATTTAATAAGCCCAGATATTAATGCCCAGATTTCAAAAGCTCCCAAAGATCCTCAGATAAATCCCCCTCCCCCTTCACTTCGGCTGCCGCCTGTGGCGTCGTTCCAGCCACGCCCTACAGCCATAGAGCAACTGTGTAATCTTAGGGATAGTGGAAGTTGCCAGCCTCAATGGCCTCAGGACCCCCAAACCCCACCGGTAGAGGCTTTTCCTGTTAACTTACAAATAACAAGGCAACACCCACTAGCCTGGTACCCGCTCCCACCAGCAGAACTTAAAGAATTATGCCAGGCTGTCCGTGAGGATGGAATTCATGCTCCATGGACAAAATCTATACTACAAACATTTAATACTAATCTACTTACCCCCAGGACTGGAGGGATATCTGTAGATCTACCCTCCCCAGTCCATTATTTGTACAATGGGAGGCCTTATATTGAGATGAGTGCCTAATGCAGGCTAAAAGAAATGACACTCATAATCAACAGCTAAG
>NW_008351958.1:5494674-5527966 GCF_000622305.1 Nannospalax galili | reverse complement strand
AAAAGCCCAAAACTGTGTTAATTTCTCTTTGTCCACCTTTTGTGTACCAGTAATGATTACATCCCAGGTGTACCTATTCAAATAAAAGAAGCCGCCCTCCTCCTACACAGCTGCCAGCAGAGAGAAATCTTCTTCCCTCTGCTGGTAGGGATCGAACTTGCACTCTCCCTGGGTGCTGGAGGCGTTGCTATGGTGACAATTGTGCAGGCCCAGCACCTGGCGGGAGATTTCCGAGACAAGCTGGACCAGGCAATGGCATCCACGACTGACAGCCTGGAATCTCCCCAACAACAAATGAACTCTCTCGCCAGGGTTGTGCTCCACAACAACAGAACACTGGACTTGATAACTGCTGAACATGGGGTGGGTGTGTGGTATTTGGAGAAAAATTCTGTTTCTTTGTAAATGAATCAAATGTTGTTGAAATCAATGTTAACACTCTCAAAAAAACTTTGTAATGATCTATTTTCAAGATTTCAACCCACCAAACAATTAGGTTGGTTTAGTAATCCCATGTTTTCATGGCTCCTGCCCCTTGTTGGCCCCCTGGTCATACTGTGTATTATTTTGATGCTTGCTCACTGTTTTATAAGATTTCTTTGCTGACAAATTACTGCCATTTGCTAAAATCACTACAAAACAGGTCATGGTCAATTATCAGACTTTGGATTCTCCCGAGATAGAGACGAGTTGGCCCTTAAGGGCTTGTGATGGCACTTCTCCATTTTTAAATCAAACGGGGAGATGTTGGGGAACCCTGCTGTTTAGGGTCACAGTCTCTCCATGTCCGGATAGCCCCAAGCCTTTCTCAGTGGGGCGTCTCCTACTCTCTTCCTGACTCACTTTTGAAGTGGCCGTCACAGATACATGACCTCTGGCATAGGAACTACCAGGTTTTAATCAGGCATTGTCTGACAGTCTGACAAAAGCCCACCGCCACATGTAAATGGGGCATCCTAGGAGCACCTATCAGCTGAGGCTTTTGCTACTGCCTCCACACTATAAATCTTCTGGTTTCACCCCAATAAAGCGGAGCTGAATCACTGAATAAAGGGGCTGAATCACTGAGTCTGACTGAGCTGAATCACTGAATAAAAGAAGCTGTATCACTGAACTTGTCTGGAGCTGTATCCTGTGTTACCAGCCTGTGATTCAGTCTCCCCGGAGGGGGCTGTCCTTCCGTCAACAACCACTCGTGAAGATCTTGTTTTCGCTGTTCCTGCACCTCCCCTCGTGATCCGGTGGCAAATGGATCGCGTACACAGAGGGAGTGTCCAGCAGCTTGGAACAGAACCCGCCCGGCAGCTGACAGTGACCTGCAGAGTCGCCAGCACCCGGTAGCCGCGGAGAGCCAGGTACCCGCACAGCAACGCGGTGCATGAAACCCGTGCACCCCAGCCAACAGCTGGCGTAGCAGTGCGCAACCCGCCGCACCGCAGCAACAACCCATTGCAAAAATCACATCAGCGCCGCCATTAGTGCTCTTCTAAAACTCATTCTCGGTTTTGTCATATCCTACTGACTACGCCAATTCTGTGGCCCAAATTCTCTCTGGGTCTCCTGCGTGATCAGACAAACCATATAATATATTTTATGTGAGTTTATTAACTTACAAAGGAATGAGTACCCAGTGCCTAACCCAGCACCGCCCATGACTCAGAGCCTGGCTTATCAGACCATGCCACGCCTATAGCCCTACTAGCATTTGCTCATGCCTCCAGGGCCAGCGATCTCACCCCAGGTCCACAGGGAGTCAGTCCATTCTGTCTTTGAGTTGCTGCACTGGCTGCAAGTTTCCTACATCATCATGATCTACTGGTGGCTCCTGGCTTCCATCCCAAGATGGCACCCAGCTTCCCTTCCTATTTCCTGCTCATGTCAGGCCCTGCCCATTGGAGGAACCAGCCAATCTGGAGACACAAATCTTGAATAGAAAGGAATGCTTATGAAGTAGCTACAGTAAAATAGTAAGAACAATTAAAAGTATATGTCCCCTATAAACCTTTTAACTAATATTTGAATTTTTCATCAGATACTGAGGAAGTGTGATGCTGAATATTAGCTGCACTATGTCTTTAATTCAGAGTAAATTCTTCATTATTCTGAGAATATTTCATAATTTTACAAAATGTTCATGAGGAAAAGTTTGAAAAATGTGCTAAGACTCCAGGTTACTGCTACCTGACACCTCTCAAGTGGTTTGAAGATAGCCTTTCTTATTGAATTTTTGTGAATTTCATACAATATATCTTGATCATATTTAGACTCCCCCCTGCATCTGAAGCTCCCTGATAGTGCCCCCCCATTCTGACATATGATTTGGCCTATTGAGCCACATTTCTGTCCCCAAATGTTCCTTGGTGTGAGTCCTTCCACAGGACCCTGGTCAACCTTATTGAAGTACAAGGAAATGTGAAAGTATATTTAATGCTTCTTAAAATAGTGTCTCTAGAGCCTAAATTGACTGTTATAATTTGTAGCCCTTATTCATATCTTCATGTAAAACATAACCAACATTGACAAGCCTGACTACATTATTAGTAACTTAAATACATAAAATTTTTCAGCTCAGTCTTAATTTACAACACTTTCATCTGGCAAGGCTTGGGGACACACACCTAAATCCCAGTACCATGGGAGGTAGAGGCAAGGTCAGGAATTCAAGGTCATATTCAGCCTACACAACAGAGCCCGGTCTAAATGAGATCTTGTACTCAAATAATAACAGTGTGTGTGCATGTATGTATATGTGTATTTTAAAATGCTTATAATCACATCCTTTTGGTCTTTATCACAGCAAGTGAGTCTTAATTTGTACTCAAATAATAACAGTGCGTGTGCATGTGTATGTGCATTTTAAAACACTTATAATCATGTCCTTTTGGTCTTTATCACAGCAAGTGAGTCTTAACTATTATAGGTAGTATGACCTGATGTCTGTATACATTTGTATGGATATTTAATCACATCAATAGTCTTAGTCTTAGATTTTAACGAGGGAAATTTCATCTTACTTGAAGGACTTAGCACTGTTTATGTGATTTGATCTGCATGTAGGAAACAGAAAATCTTTTGGATACAGCAAAAATCCAATAGATGGCAGTGAAATACAGAGCATTCACTGATTCTTGAATCCTTGTGATTACTTTTCCTGGTAAACTTCTAGTCTATTGTCAATTAAAAGCTCCAATCAACTACATGATTCTTTAGAATCATGTTATCTTTTTAATGTACAGTGAGGTCTTGGATAAGAAATATTTCAAATTTACTATGTTTGTGAGGATGCTGCAGCTTTGTGGGGTGAAGACTTGCATGAGGTTATATAAGCAAGTCTGTGGTAAGTTCCCGTGTGGAATCAACATGTTTCTATGGCACTTGTGTAAATTCTAAACCTGTCTCACAGCTGAGTGCTTCTTGAAAGACTGGACCTATTTTAAAATAATACCAGTAATCTTTGGAAGAGTGGAAAAGGCATTCAAAATGACTCTGGAGATGGCAGGGGTTAAGCCTTGGAGACCACTCAGGCCGTATTAAGTATCTACAATTTCACTAAGTGCAAAGCATAGTACAGTGGAGTTTCACTCTGGCCTTTCATCGTCATAATTACTTTGGGAGTTAAAATAAAAGCCCATCAACAGTTCATCTCCCTCCCTGCAGAACCCATGGGTACTGACTGAATTTTTCTTGTACAGAATCTGGTAACTGAGATTTAAACAGACTTTCCTGAATAACTGAATATATAACTAGAATGCCTGAACCTGAAAATGTGGTCCAGTGCTAAAGGTCATAGACTTGTTCCACAGAGATTTGGGATTTCATCTGTGCTTTGTTTAACTCTTAGCTTGGTAAACTAAAATGCTCTGGTATTTTTTAATATTCATGAATTTCATAGGTAATAGTTGATACATTTATTTTATATGTATGTATTTGATTTTTTTCATAGTGACATGAACAAATTTGACATTAATTTCTATTGAATTTAAATACTTTTTCCAAATAAATTCACCATAATCTTACCTTTATATCCCTGGTATAAGGACTGTCAAGCAGAGAGGGAATTTATCTTCTATTGTAGATACCTGTGGCTACATATAATAAGCCACTTGAAAATTTAGTGGATAAAAATTAGGTCTTTTAATTTTTGGGTTCAATTTGGTCTGGCTTCATGTGGCCTTATGGTTTTAGGTGACGGCCACTGCAATTCCACCCATGCCAACAATTGTAGACACTGATCTGTTGTGGTCAGGGGTTTATTATGGGCAGAGTGAAGTGACTGTCTCTGATCCAGGTGGGCTCTTGTCTTCTCAGGGCAAGGCAGGGGTTTCAAATGATTAGGTAGAAGTACAGAAGACTTCTTGAAGCCGAGGCTCAGAATTGAAACACCATCCTTCCAGAGCCTTTTCTTCATGAAAAGCACATACAAAATCAGCCCTGATGTGTGAATCGGTTTTTGGTTGCTGGGACAAAATACCTGAGAAAATCAAACAAAGGAGGAAAAATAGACTTTTAGTCGATGGTATCAGAGAGTTGCCCATTGCTGTAGACCTATGATAAGACAGAATATCATCGAGGGCAAGGTTTCGCAGAGCAAAGCTGCTCACTTACGGCAGCTGGGAATCAAAGAGAGTGAGAAAAGGAGAGAAGGGAGTGAGTGACAAGAAGCTCCCAAGAGCATTCAGTCAGAAACCTAACCCACTCTCCTCAGTGTGGTCTCACCTCCTCAATTTCCACAGCCTTCCAATAGCCCAATCCACTGATGAATCAAGCCTTCATGATAAAACCATCTCTTGAAAATCCATGTCCAAACATCACTCCACTGAGAACCAGACCTTCAATACATTTTGGGAAATGTATTGAGAAACATTTCAGATTCAAATCATAGCAAGGGGGAAGGAAACACTAACTTCTCCCCAATGAGCACAGGTACAAGGACTTCAGACAGGGGGAAGTGTGAAAACCTGAAGCACTTTGTAATCCACCCTAGACTCCTTCGGAGTTTCTCGTGAAATGGTGACTCTAACCAATTGTTCAGTCACAGAGATAGTTATAACAATTGAAGTGATAGGCTCCCATCAACCAAGCAAGCCTAGGCCAGATGCCATTGTGCACATAAAATATAGATAGGATTGAGGGAAAGACTGCTTAGAAGGTGTGATAAGTGGTTATTGGTATAGTATTTGAATTATGCTGATTTAGTCTGAGATATTTTAATCTGAGCTTTTGTTGTTTGTTTGTTTGTTTTGAGACAGGGTTTCCCTGTAGCCCAGTTGGCTTGGAACTTGCTATGCAGACTAGGCTGGCCTTGCCCTCACAGAGATCCACCTGCTTCTTCCTCCCAAGTGCTGGGAATAAAGGCATGCACCACCACATCTGGCTATAAATCTGGAATTTTAAAAATTTGTAAAAAATAAATTACAACTAGATCAAACAGTTAAAGTCATAATTGTTAAAGGTAAAAACTTCTAAATTAAATGTAGAAAGTTTTTATGGTAAAAACACCAAGAAGGCATAATCCAGTAGAAAAAAAAGGATGTAAATGGAATGCTATTATATACTTAGCAGAATGAAAATAATTAAGTGATGATACAGCCATAGCTAATGGGAACTCTTAGGACCACAAATTGAACTACCACAGTGGAAATAACCTGTCATTATATTGTAAGACAAAGGTATATACACTCTGTTATTAGAAAGCAAACAGTATTGGAGAAGATATTTTATATAACACAGGAAGTATATAAAAGTGCAGTGAGATCATCTTTAATCCTTATATCAATAATACTAAATTTATTAATACTGTCATGCAGTGTGTTGTGTCTCTTAGTCCTCTCCCACTCCAGAGACCTCCTTCCTCCTCCCACTTAGCCCCTTCTACTTCCATGTCTTAATGTTTTGCGCATATTTTGTGCAGGTAGCTGAGCTGCTGTGTGTTCATGATTACACTCACCACGTCAGATCCAGAAGACAGCATCATAGGACTCTTTCATATCTTCTAGTTCTTGCATTTTTCACACCCATTTTCCATAATGTTCCCTCAGTGTTGGAGGAGAGATATGTATGTCTCATTTAGGGCTGAGTACTCAACATTCAATCATTCTCATTATTTTGACCAGTTAAGTCTTTGTATTAATAATGCCCCACTTCACAAAGACACTTCTTTGGCTAAGATGGAAAGCAGTGCTAGTGTAAGGAATGAATATATACTCTTAGTGTCTATAATCAGAGAGCATAGAGCGCATCCATGACATGGAAAATTATCATTGTGACAACGATGGGAGTGCAGCAAGGGGAATGGATGTGAGTGGATCTCAAGAACAAATATTGAGCCATGAAAATATTCACAAGGTTCAGTAAAATAACAAACCAAACACTTCCTTTATGTAACTTTAAATAAAACAACAAGACAAAATAATTTATTGTTAAAGAATATACTTATGGAAAATTACAAAGGAATGTGTTATCTCTGAAAAATGTTTTATTTATTTTCAAAAGGTCTTTTTTGGATTTATTTATTTTTATCTTATGTGCATGACTGTTTTGCCTACATGTATGTAAGTGAACCCATGTTGTGCAATTCCCACTGAGTGTAGTAGAGGGCATCAAATCCCCAGGAAGTGAAGTTATAAACAGTTGTTAGCTGCCATGTGGATGCTGAGAACTGAACTAGGTCCTCTGCGAGACCCACCAGTGTCTTAACTACTGAGCCATCTCTCCAGCCCTGAAAAATTATTTTATTTCTTAAGGTGACTGGGGATAATAAATGTCATTTGTATACGCACATCTGCAAACATGTATATGCACAAAGTGCAAGTTATATACACATTTATAATAATATACATATATGTATTTCACGTTAAAGAAGCTTTGAAGAACTGGAAATGGTACATTCACTTTTATTAAGTATAAAGAAAGAATAATTTGGGATACTTTTTCCTTTCGGTGAGTTGAAGTACCTGTTTGGTTGGCCTTACTGTTGCACTTTTTCCTATGATCATACTGACAGCTTTAGTAACCTCCAGCTTGGAAAGATATGGTTACAGTTTATAACAATTGTTTCATGTCACACATTTTTCCTGAGAGAGATTCAGAAACAATCTACATCTATATGAGTAAAACAGGTACGACAGACACTATGGTTTGAGTAGGAAATGCCCCCACACCCTCATGGGTTGAGGACCTTGACCTCTGCTGGTGGCACTATTATGAGAGGTGTTGGAAACTTTAGGAAATGGACTGAAATGGTCACTCACGACAGGTGTTTGGAAGTATATTGTCCCTCACCCCTTCTTCTCTCTCTCCTTCCTGTCTGTCCTGAGGTAAGCAGCTCTTCTCTACCACACACTCCTGCTACCAGGATAAAATATTCTGCTCATGTTCATTAGGACACATGACCATGGGTTGAGCCCTCTGAGACAATGACCAAAATAGAATCTGCCTTTTAGGCTTCTTTTCTCAGATATCTAGTTATAGTGACACAAAAGTAATATACAGATCAAAAAGAAGTTCATCCTAGGATCAAAGCACTGTCTGATACAAAGGAGACTCCTTGATCCTATGCACACTGAGAACATTGTTTCTGTCTTGCTTAAGATGGAATTAGGCTCACCAAATAGTCTTATCAGGAGATGATTTCTAAGTCACTGCCTTACCAAGTAAACCGGTAAAGAATATAAGCACATTCTTCAAATCTGTTTATTGCCTATATCACAACTTTTGCTCCTTCGCTTGTGAGCCAACTCTTAGACCTCCTAGCTGTGATGCTAGTCCTGAATTTTTCCATAATCCAAGCATTTTGATTAGACAGCACTATAATATTTTTTGAAGGTTTACTTAGTTTATATAACAGTCCTTTAGTGTCTCAAATAACATACTATTGTGAACTACAGTCCTACCTGCCCATGCAGAAGATAATGACCATCTGATAGAAGTCGAGCACTACTGCAGTGTAGAGTAGAGCAGACCAGCTATGAGTTTGCTTCTGTCCTGGTTTGCTTGTCTGATGCTCTGATAAAACACTGACCAAAATCAACTTGGAGAGAAAAATGTTTATTTCATCTTACAAGTTAAAGTCCATCATGGAGGGAAGCCTAGGCAGGAACTCAAGGCGGGAGCTTGGAGCAGAAACCAATAGAGGAACACTGCTCACTGGCTTGCTTAGTTACTTTTCTTGTACATCCCAGGTGACACCTTCCTAAGGATGCTACTGTTCACAATGGGCTGGCCCCTCTATATCAATTAGCAATTAAGACAATTCTCCAGAGACATGCCCATAGGCCAGTTTTATGAAGGAAATTCCTCAACTGAAGTTTCCTTTTCCCAGATGATTGCAGTTTGTTTCAAGTTGACAAACACTAATCAGCACATCATCTAAATGCTAAAAGTGTTCTTCAAATTCCTTTTTTTTCTGAAGCAAGTCCCTAGAAGGAAGTTACAGTAATAAGAATTCAGTCCCAGATTACCTGTTAGAACATCAGCTGTGGCTTTTTCATTAGATCTGTACTAGTTAGAACCATGTTGTCCTACTGGTCTTCCAATGGTGTTGACTGCAGCTGTTGTCTTGGACTAGTGCCCAGGTATAAGCACCCAACCTGTAGTAAATAGAGCCTTACCATTTTCTTCTCTTATCACTCCACTCCTAAGGTGTTTCTTGTTTTTCTGTCAGGAAAAGGGGGCAGGGAATCTGGCCTCTACCCTTCAGAGACTGTTGTCACATCCTTTTTGCTCAGATTGGTGACCTCAAGCAAAAGCTATAGCTTGGATTGAACTGAAACCCTCATGTGTCTCCTGGACTTTTTGTTATGGACGTCTGCCTCCTTTCTCACATGGCCAATGCTGTTCTCTGCTGGTTGCCTGTGATCTATAAATTCAGTGTCTGCCCAAAATTGTGTTTATTGGTTCATTGAGCTGTTAATAGCCCTTTGGTGGAAGCCACATGACTTACAAAATTGGATGTCATAGTACCTTATTATTACTTCTGAATGTGTGGACATCTGATAAAGAAGTTCTATTCTGAAAGGCTGAATACTTTCATCCTCGGTTCCTACCAACTGTCATAGAAATTTGATTGAAGAAATACTTCTCAAAAGAAGTTCTTATGACATTTTAAATATTTTAATTCTCTCACCTATATTCCTTTATTAGCACTCCTTTATTTTTTTTCTTTCTTCTTTCTTAAAAGCTGTGAGTGAGAAGTATTGGAGTATTAGGAGGTTTGAGTGTGGGATCAGGTAATTTCATTTACTATATGAACTGTGAGGGCCCTTAATGCAGAAGGGATGTTCTCTCTTTGGAGAAGAAGACATCTAAACTTAAATTTGAAAATTATAATTAGAAAGACACAAACCTATTAAAATTAAACTCATAAATATATGCACATAGTTTTGAATATAATCCCTCATGACAGTAGATGTTGCTATTTTGAGATGAACTCTTTTGAGGTTAATTGCTTTGAATACAGCACTTCTTGAATCGTTGAATTTCTTAATCATTGTTATATCTAAATCCCTTTATCTACTGATATTTTAAAGTAGTCGATTTTACTACCTAGCAAGATTACAATTAGAACTGTAATATTGATCCACAAAATTGTCTAGAAAGACTCCAAACAGAATGAAGCAATTAACAAGGTATAGTTTTTTTCTTCTGTAATTATTACCTCTGGTAAGGACTTCCTAATGAAAACATGGAACTAATCAAGTCCCTTTAAAAAAGAATTATGAAGCTTTATTATATGTTACCTGGGATCCCCAGCAATGAGAAGGCAGGTAAAGTTCTTTCCATAGTGTTTGTACTGGGGAGCAGAGAAGAAATAACCATATAAACAAAGATATACTATGGTCTTCAGTAGTGAATGTGATCAGAGCCCCTGCCCTAGAGTTATGGTTTGCTTCCACACAGTGAACTCCTTTATGCACAGCTTAGACTGGAGTAATCAGAATGTCTACGCACTCTCTCTCTAGTCAGAGTTGGAGAACACAGTTTGCAGATTCTTGTACTTTAAAAAATTGTGCCTGAAACTCTGATAAGAAGCATTAAATGTTTGAGATAACCATCTTACTCTACATGCCAATAGCTCCTGATCAAGTTCATGTCTAAATTCTTTTCAATGTGCTGCCTCTGCTGTCAAGGGGATCATATATCCTGTAAGGGATTTAGCAGTGTTTGTATAACATCAGTGTATGCTTCCATCTAAGACCATGAAAGTGCCCATTATGCTATCTTGGAGGATTTGTTTGGTTCTCCTGTACACACTTGAATCAGGGGGTCTTTCATGCTAAATGATTACATTTCTGGCATTCCATATTTTCGGTTTTGACTCTGGAGATACTGTTCATAGAAAATGAGATTTTACAGAACTTCCCTCAGTTAGGATCAAAGCATTTGGACCATGAACAATTATACCTGATACAAAATGTGATAATATCAAAACAAAAATATCTAATTACAAGAAGATTCTGGAAATTATCAAGATTTCTTGAAATGGATGATGAACTGTGTACAAAAGATGAATGTGATTCTTTCCCTCTGAAAAAGCCACTTCTGCATTTTAGGTCTTAATGTTCAGGGGTCTCAAAGACAGTATGTTTAGCACTGTAACAAGAATATAAAACTCTTGGTTTTTCTTATTCCAATGCTGGCTCGTACCAGTTTTAAGCCCCTTTTGCTTCAGTGTCAGTGAATATATATTTTCCATAATTACTCCTGAAGAGAAATATGGCAATATACAAGTAGGTGCTCAGTGCACACATAAGATTCTGGAAGGAACTGAGGCTGAAGGAAAATGTGAATTCATTTATCCATCTTTAACATACTTCTTAGACTCTTGGGATCTTTTAAAAATATCTCCTTTCTTTCTAAATACAATTAAGCTGTGTTTAAGAATGTTGCTAACTAGATTTTGGTGAAGATGGGTATAAAGCCATTATTCTTTTTCAAAATATTGTTTTAATTTTTTATGCAAAAGTTTGTGTGTGTGTGTGTATGTGTGTGTGCGTGTGTCTATGTCTCTGTCTACGTCTGTGTCTGTGTCTGTGTGAATGTTTTCCGTGTGTCTGGAAATGTCCCCAGAGGACAGGAGTGTCAGAAACCTTGGTGCTGGAGTTATAGGAGGTTATAAGCCCCCTGAGGTAGGTGTTTGGAACTGAACTCCTGTCCTCTGCAAGAGCAACAAATGCTTTTAACCGATGACCATCTCTCTACTCCTCCTTAACTCCCTTTTTTCCAGTATCTTTTTTTACTTTTTAAATTCGCTTTTGTCATTTATGTGTATGTGTATGTGTGTGTGTGCCACGCATGTGCTGGTACTTGCAGAGGCTAGAAGAGGGTAACAGATCCCCTGGAGCTAGAGTTACAGGCAATACTGAACCACACTATGTGGGTACTGGGATGAGAACTCTGGTCCTCTGCAAGCGCGGCAAGCACTTTTAACAGCTGAATCATCTGTCTAGCCCCATGGAAATATTTTTATTATAATTCACAAAACAGATCAAGCACATGAAAGTTAGATTTTTCATTTAAATATTGATAATTCAATGATAAATAATATGTAATAAATAACAAAATATTTGAATGACTAAATGATAACAATGTCTCAATAATTGTGGCTTCAGAAGAAGATATTTCTCCAGATAGTAGTAATTTGGTTAACAACATCCTGTACACAGAATTTCATGTTTTGTTGTCTTCATAACATCCAAGTGGAAACAAAATTTTCCATATCACTACAGGGAGCTGATTTAATCAAAAAATCACAATCTAATACTTTAAGGTAGACTTTCCAACTCTAAGGGATAACAGACCTCCTAATCAGTACTTGTAGAAAACCGTGCTAAACAAGGCACCTTTGATCATGATTTGTTCTGCAAGGATTATTCACAAGCTGCTGTGAAACAAAATAGCAAAACAAATTCAAAGAAGTCTCAGGATTTTACACACAAAGACAATGAGTTTCAGTTAGAACCATTCCTTAACACTGATAAATCAATTATATAAAAAGATCCAGAGAAATAAATGCATGCACACCAGCTGCACACACACACACACACACACACACACACACTATCTATAAGACAACTATGTCTTGCTGTTCTACCTTGGCCACAACTTAACTGCTTTGCCTTCTGTCTTTCTATCTGGAAAACAACACTGTCAAACTACACCTTGTTCCTACATCTCATTCATCTCACTCCATTGTTGCAACTCTACTGCTGCTTCATCCCTTTCCTTTGGCTTACAAAGCACCTCCTACCAGGACTGGATGCAAATTTGTTCAGCATGTTCCTCACAAAATTTTTAAAATAGAAATCTGATTTGACATACTTTCTGTTATTCACTCCAATTCCAAGATAATATGTATTGGTGCCGATAAAACCTTAAGACTTGTCACTGTATTGTCTTAGGAAAAGAACTTATTTGATTGGGAAACACTGATAGTGGTTCCCAGAATTTCTCCATTCGTGAGGCAGTACCTCACAAAACAGATTTTAGAATCACAGAGGACTTTTGTTTCTTCAGGGTTGTATCACTGATCTTCACTGTATGTGAACATAAGCCTGAAATTTTTCTTAAAAGCCAAGGAAGTTATATAGCCTTTAGATATACATATGGACTCTTATGAAATTATATTGGCCCCTTTAATCTTTGGTTATACTTTCCCTTTGGGTGTTTAAGGCCACACAGTTGGTCCAGATAAACCAATTTATTTTTACTCTTAACGTCATTTGAGGATCTGTTCCTCAGGGGTCCCATGGGTTTGGGACCTCCTTTCTTTTACCAATTCTACCTATGTGAAGATAAGTCAAAGGTCCTGCTCAACCATAGTCCCCTGGAACTAGTTGACCTAGGAGGGAAAGGAGCAAAAAGTGTCCTTTATGTCCCTCTGACCAAATTATTCTTTTGAGTTGGCCAGGGTGTCCAAAGGGATTCCCAGATAGCAACCCAGCATAGAACTGGGAAATTGAACATCAGACCCCAATCTTAATCAAAGGAATATTGACAACTGATTACTGCTAGATGAGGAACAGCTGACCCTCCTAAAACAAAGACCTCTAGATAGGCTAACTGGATTCACCAGAAGGACAAGTAGTGGGGAATGGCTGAGGGTGCTGACACCACAGCAGGCAGTAGCAGGGATGTCAGAGTATAAGGGCTCTAGTAGGGGGAGGGAGGCTATGGGAGGGTGCTACCTGGGAAGTGGGTGTATAAAAAGAATTCTTCAAAGCATAAAAATTTGCTCCTTAATAATTAGTAGATGTGAAAAACATTACCATTGAAATCTACCTGATGACTTTACATTCATGCTCAGGTGCCAAGGATCTTAGAAAGTAAGTGACTGTGACTAGTAATAATCAGATACATAGAGATTAGAGACGCATGTACAAACATCTAAGTGTTATTTGCATTAAAAATGAGCTTATGAAACTGTGTATTTTAATAATGAAATGGAGATATTTTTCAAAGTTTAAAACCTCATTTAATTGTATGTCTTACAGGGTTTATATGGAGTACAATATTGTATAACTGTATTAATTCAACTGTAAACCTAAAAATTTACAGCCAATTTTGAAAGAGAAGCATCTAGACTCTGGAAATTGTTATTGAATATGTCAATGCTGTTGTAATGAAACAACTCTTCTAATTATATGGTTATTAAATAAATAATTTTTTAAAAAGCCAAGCTAACATTTCCTTAGATTGAAGAGGAAAAGAAATATGCTCATGCATTTAAAGTTGTTCTTTGTGTGTCTGAGATTGTTTTCTAATGTCTGGCTCTTGTGTTTTACTATCCTCTAGGACAACTAGCAGTCCCTCTGTAATCTCTGTAATGCCTTTCCTAGGTAATACTTACCTACAGAGATAGAAAAGGTGAAACTAAAATGGAGACCACAAAGGGGCCAGAAGCGAATCCCACAGCTAGCTGGTGAAAAGTCTGTTGACTACTGTGTTGGTGCAAGCAGTAAATTCAAAGATAAGGACATCTTAACCCTTGCCCACAACATCTACTTCTGTAAACACGCAGAGCATTTACCCATGAAAGGAATTTCCTATAATGGCTTATATACACATGAACATTTGTGTTGAAAGTCATGTAGGCTATAGTCTAAACACACCAATGCTCTACTCATTACGAAATGCCATAAAAATCCCTATGAAAGCTTAACACTTTCTGTAATTGGAGCCCAGAGCTTGTTTGTGTCCACTAGCATAATATAAAGAGAATTCTCCAGCTCTCTGGGTGAGTGCTTGATTTCTTGGCAACTTGATTTTCTGCAGCAAGATTTCAGCGGGAGAGTGTCATCTCCATGGCAGGCAACAGACGGACAGTTTCTCTTTGGAGTCGTGAGACAAAGAGAATGAAAAAGGGTGTAGGAGGAAGTAGTTGTAAATGTGAAGTCAATAGAATTTTATGATTTCAACAAAAACTTAAAGGACATTAAACACTAATATATTTACTATGAGAATAATGCAAACCATGAAATGATTTGAATCATACAACTAAACATCTATATAAAGCATAAACATAAAAATACAGTAAAGGTAATATATTTAAAATGTTGATTTTCAGTTATTAGTTCTTCTTTCTAGTTTCCTATATTTCCCAACATGTCTAGTTTATTTCACAAATCAGAAAAATTACATAATTGGGAAATAATATTAAAAGATCTTTTCCAAGATTTTCCTTGTTTCCATGCTGAAATGAAAACTGTTTGCATTACCCAGTTGGCTATTCAGGTGTGCCCATTTCTCCATCCTGGACACTTCGTACTCATCCAAAAAATGCTCATATTTTGGCCAAACTCACCTGCTGGAAATGTATATGCCATGCCATTTTACACCTCTGTACCTTTGCACACACCACTATAAATACATAGCAAGCCCTTCCTTGTCCTTTTTCTACATGTTTAACTCTACCGCCCAATACTTGACTTACTTTCTCTTTAGAACTACCCTCTCTGCTGTGTCAGATCAGCATTTTGGTACTCCTTTCTAGTATACACTGATCGAGCTTCTTTTCTCTCCTTCTAGGGGAAGAATGTCTTCTAGTTGGGGATTTTCTTTTTCTGCTTATTTGTTTGGTTTAGGGTTTGTGACTATACATTTTATTGTACTCATATACTGATACTGGAAGAGTGGAGTGTCCTTGAGAGTGATTGAGGCTGTCTAACCTTGGATGGGACTAACTCAGCAGCTAAAGTCCTATAAAATCAATGGCCACCAGAACCATGAGGACGTGGGCAGTGGCTTCTGTTCCTTTGTTGAGAATCTGAATAATGGAGATTGAGTTTAGAAAGAAGTTTTAGTTTAGATTTGTAAGTGGGAGCTTAAGTGAAAGAAGGCAGAGATCCTGTGTAGCAGGAGCTGGTTTCAGGAAATGGGCTGCCATCACAGTCCACACCTCAAGATTCCTAAGGCTTTTCCTAAGGGAGGAACAGAGGAGGACGGAATAATAGGCATAGTTGGAACTGAGATGTATCGGTACCTCTCATTTTCAGTCACATCCTTACATATAGTCTCCAGGAAGGGAGTATTCATTTAAGAGTAGAAAGAAGAAATCAAACCTCCCTCAAGACATCCCTGGCCTTTCTGGTCAGGGCAGAATGGAAGCCATTTTGGCTCAAACAGTTCTGAATCTCTGATAAGACAAGAACAGAAGTATCCAAGGTGCTAAGGATATTTCTGATTTTTAACCAAGGGAAAATTGTTCATCTGGGGGATTTCCTACCTTAAAACTGTCTGACCAGTTTCTATCTCTTGTTCTTATTAATGCTGAGAAGCAGATACTTTGGGAGATAGAAACTGATAAAGTCAGGCAGGCACTCAAAAGCAGCAGTTCTGAGAATGCCCTTGATGGAACCGAGAAAAGCTAAAAGGGGGTTCTGTCCCTGCTTCTTTGTTATCTCATAAATGAGGCCTTTAATAGCTATATACATCTATGTGCCTAAAACAGAGAGGAGGCACCTGGATGCCTGGTTTGGACAGCTGGACTGACAAACTCACGCCTCTCTTGGTCCTCACCTAAGTTCCTGCCATAAGTCTTTTTAACCCTGCCCCCCGCCCACAGACTAGCAGTTCAACAGTTATTTCCTGGGACCGCACCTACACACAGGAATTCTCTCTCTCTCTCTCTCTCTCTCTCTCTCTCTCAATCTATGATTCTATAATAAACTTGTCTCTAAAAACTCACCCTCTGTGATCCATGAATTTCATCCTTCAAATTCACCAGACAAGAACCCAAAAGCCACTGGCTCTTGGAAGCTTTGGTGGCCATTGAGTTTCTAGGACCCTGACTCCGAAGAAAGACCCCATCACTCTCAAAGATACCAAGTATTCTGACATCAAAACTAAAGTAAACTAGAACACAATTCTCTAGAATCCTTGTCCCAATTGCTGCCTTTTTAACCATTTTGAAGAAATACATTGAAATGACTATGGCTGGAATTGATTAAAAGTAGAGAAGCAGTGAGAGGTCCAGATGTTTGACACACTGATAAGGAACCAGAGGTTGTGGGGTTTTATTTTGACATTTAAATTTTATTAAATTGGGTTACGTACTTCATTTCCCTCAAGTACATAATGCATAATGAGCACTATATATATATAATCTGCACTCACAAATGAGAGAAAATATATTTGTCTTCCTGAGACCGACTTAATTTACTTAATACGATGATCTCCCTCTGTATCCTTTCTTTCTACAAATGACATAACTTCATTCTTTTTATCGCTAAAAAATTCCATATACATCTTTATATATATATTCCTCTTTTATTCTTCTCTTAATGAACACATGGGTCATTTATATAACTTAGCAATTGTGAATAGTGTTGCAATCCATCTCATTCCAGTCAGAATGGCACTGGTGGAAAACAGGTAAGGAGAAGACAGTCAAAAGAGAAGGAAAGCCTAGGAAAGCCTATAAACTCCTGGTGGCAATGCACTTTTCCGGCCACTATGGAAGTAAACATGGAAGCTCCTCAAAAGACTAAAAGCAGACCTGCTATATGACCTAGATATACGACTCCTCAGTATTTGGCCTAGAGGCTCCAAGACTGCAATTTTTAAAAATATGTTCCTTATGAGACTATCCAGTGGTCTTCCCCTCCTACCAGTCATGACTCATTTCCCCTAAATTTTTTTCATTATTTTTATTTTATTTATGTTTATGAGAGTATTGCCTACATGTAGGCAGGTGCACCTATGTCATGCAGTGCCCACGGAGGTCAGAAGAGGGCATCAAATCCCCTGGAACTGGAGTTACAGATGGTTGTTAGTCACTATGTGGGTGTTGGGGATCAAACCCGGGTCTTCTGCAAGAGCAGTCAATGCTCTTAACCACTGAGCCATGACTCCAGCCCCTCCTCTGATTTTTAAACTCTGTTGGGATTTAATCAAAATGAAAATGAAGAGGTTCTTATTAATATTTCATTTTTGTTTCTAACGACTAGATGATCAAGTAATGAATGAGAAGTGAAGAGAATTTACAATGTTGTATATTACACATTGCTGTAGCAAAAGCCACTGAAACAAAATTCCATACACCTAATCGTTTAAAATAATAAAGATCAGGAAACATCTGGAGCTACTGTGAAATAAATTGGATCGTTGATTACAGGGAAGATGAGCAGAGAGAGGAAGCATGAAGCGCTCTTCACGCTCTTCACATGCGAGAGGTAGAGCTGTTGTTGGCTGGGACATGGAAGTGAAAGACCCAATAGCTGGGTGCAGGAAGGACTAAGACTAGGTAGAGTAAGAGACAAAAAGAGCTGTAGACAATGTTAGGCTATGGAAATAGACAACTGCTACAGGAAACCAGAGGACATGGACTGGCATCCCAGCTGAGTGTGAGAATATCTGCTTAGCACATGTGAGGTCTTGAATTCAGTCCCAGCAGATGGCCAGGGGAGCCAAGATCCTTATCATGGAGAAGAAAGCATTTCTGAATACTGGAAAGCACATGACCAAACATGCTTAGACAAAATAATATTTTAAAGAAGAAACAAGATCAGTAACAGTTCATGTTCATGTCAACTTCTGTACGTGAATAACTCACATTTAGATTTCAGTTTCTCATCTGTAAGTTGAAAAGTTCACACTCAAGGGCTTTAAGGTAACTTCCATTTCTAAGCATAGTGCCCAATGAGTGAATTTGATCATTCTTAATTTTATTTTGTTCAGACATATTTAAAATTTGACCCCTTAGGGGTGAAAAGAGAAATGAATTTAAAGTAGCATTAGACTTGATTAGAATCATAGAATTCAGAGAAATTGCAATATGCAAAAATAGCTGTATCTTTGTTTTCATTCAGTTGCCCTTTCATGTTACTTGGATGTTGACTTTGATCTGTAAGCCTAATGGGGTTAATTAAGGACTCAAATATAATTTGAGAATGTTTACAGACTTCAGATTGCCAACACCATGTGTGGACACTGCTATATTAATGACACAATATTTGCTTTAGAGGTCATAGTATTACTTGCCAGGTTAAATATTTGTAATCTGGATCCAGCTTTAATATCCTCTTTCAAGAAAGCCACTGGCTGCTATATACTACATCAACAGAGCTCTTCAGTTGACTGATTTGTCAGGATTACAGAGGCAAATCAGCCAATGACAACAGGCCCCTCCATGTAGATGCTAATTAGAATGTTGACATGCTAAAACCATTCATAGGGACAAGTCCATGTTCTGTAGTCACAACCCAACATCATGCTGAAGGCAGATCTGTTAACAGAATTTGTGCCGGTCCAATGGCACAGCAGAGAAAGCCCCAGTCTTGTCTGTCTCCTGCAATGATGGTGAGTGTGTGGGTGCAAGCTGCAGCTCTGCATGAGCTTCTGGTGACCACACAGTTGTTAATTTGTATATCTCCTCTCAAATATCATATTGAAAGGTCACCCTTCTGCTTGTTAAACTGTACATAGGCATGCAATGTCATGAGAAAGCATAAGCATGCTTTTGAAGTTTGCTGTTATCACAACTATAAAATGATCTCCAGATATTTTTATTGTAAGCTTTGTGATATTCAAATCTTTGTATCTATATAGTGTTTTATTGCTTTGAACCTAAGGTAATTTCACCTATTCTACATTCATTTTTAATGTTACCATGAGATATGAAATAGTTTAAAAAGTAACTGTGATATTCATAAAGAAATAAAACAGAGAAAGCACTGACAGGTGACTTTTTCAGAGATGTAGCATCAATAGCAACAACCCAAACTAGAGCAACTGGGGTGTGATAGCACAAGACTGTAATCTTAGCACCTGGGGGGTAGAGGCATGCAGATCTCTTTGAGTTCAAGGTCACCCTGATCTATACAGCAAGTTCTAGACCAACCAGGGCTACAAGTAGACCTTGTCTCAAAACAAAAACAAAACAAAACAAAAAAGCAACAATTCAAGAGGATAATAAAACAGAACTTTCCAGCAAATGGCTTTTAGTAGGCCTACCAGATAACACCTAGACTCTCAGAATTACAGCAGTCCCCTCTCATCCTTATGGTAAAGACCATCAGTAGATACCATATAATACCAGTTTTATAAAGCTTCCTTTACAAATTAGACATATTAATAAAATAAAGCAAGTATAGTGATAGACTGTGGATGCTGCTTGTCTCCTTTTCCCTCAGAGTATCTTACTGCTGTGTTCTTGCATTTGTGGGTGGTTTAAGGTGATGATGATGATGATGATGATTGAAGGAAGCACGTGGTGGCTCCTGTTTGGCATATTTGAATTGCTGAAATAACAACTCTTTCACTTGGGGGCCATTAATGAAATAAAGGTGATTTGAGCATAAGCATTGAGAGACTATAACAGATAATCCAATAGCTGAAATAGTTAAGTGACTAATGGATAGGTGGCGTATACTGTATGGATAGCCTACACAAAGCGATGATTTGTCCTGGGCAGGAAGGAGTAAGATGGCTCAAGGTCACACCATGCTATGCAAAATGATGTGCCATTTAAAACTTATCAATTACCTATTTCTGGTAATGGTTTTGGGGTGCTATTAACCACAAAAAATATAAACCAGGAAAAAATTAAAGCTATGATAACAAGGACCAGCTACAAAGACATATAAAGATAAGTAACCAAGCATTCTTGAGCATTTATGATGTGCCCACCTTTATTTTCTACATTTACAGCACAGCATTAAGTTTTTATGTTGAGTTCACCTTCATAGTGTTACTGGAAATTTTGGAGAGCCCCACAGGATATTCCACATATTATAGGGGACCCCTCTCAGGGTTCATCGTCTTTGTAATACAAATTTAAGAATGGACTCAGAAGGAAGGTCATTGAGTTTTATTGGAGTTTAAAAGAAGAACCAGAGGCAAGCAGCTTCACAGAGAGGGACGATGGATAGAAGGAAGAGATAAAACCAAGCCTTTGAGTTAAGGGTGCTAGAAATAGAAAATTTTCATTCTCTCACAGTAAGTGGAGAACTCTCTCCCACTGAGAGCCAAAATATTAGGAGTAGGAGTTTTAAGCAGATAACTCTCTCTATATATAACTCTTTTCCAGGTAAATGTTAGAATTAAGAGTTGAGTCATTGGTGTACTAGTGGCACTTTTATCTTGGGGGCAATCAACAGCTACCTAATTTGACAAAGCACCCACTCAAAGGGAGGAAGCTCAAGTGTAATACTGTAAACATAACCTAATACACATGGCTGGAGTGGTCATAGATATTAGAGAAAACCCCAAGACTGTCATATAGCTAGACTAATGTGATTTCTTACTGTGTGCAAAATATCCTTATATTTACAGATAAATATCCCAGTCACCACTCATCAAAGACATTCATTTTGCAGCAGTCAGAGACTAATACCAAGCACCACAAATGGTCACACATGAACATTGTCTATGAATTGCCCAGGCCTAAGGGAAATGAGCACAATGCAACTTCTACATCCAAAGCTCATGGAACATAGGACAGGGATAAAGAGGACACTAATGAATCTCTCAGTTCTCAGTAATGAAGCTTCCTCATGCCATGGAGGACCAAGAACACAAAAGGTCACAAATGTCCAAAGTGTAGAGATCAAGAGTCTACTAAATAATGGACAGGATCCCTTTATTAAACTTCACCCACCCAAGGCTCGCAGAAGAGGGGGTGGAAAGATTGTAAGAATCAAGGAGGAGTTGCATGACCATATGGAAACAGAGTTCTACAAGCTCCTGGGAACTTGACCATATGATTTTATGGCAATGTTGTCAGCATGTACAAATCCCATGCAAACTCAGGTAGACAATAACCCAGCACAGAACTGGGAAAATGAACAGCAAACCCCAATCTTATCTGAAGGAATGTTGGCAACTGCTACTAGATGAAGAAGAGTTGATCTTCCTAAAACAAGGGACTCTAGATAGGCTGACTAGACTCAGTGGGGATGGACTTGCACTGGGGAACGTCTGGGGTCACTGCCTTGACATGTTGGTCCTTAACACAAATGACAGAGTATATGGATATATATGGGTTCCAGTTGCAGGGGAGGGTTATGGGAGGGTGTCAGCGGGGACAAGGGTATAAAGATGATTAAGATTGTTTGAGATGTTCTGTATGAAACACACAAAAAATTCAATAAAATTTTTAAAAATATAAAAAAGAGTTGAAAGAGTCACAGGCAGGACAGAAAAAGCAGCCAACCTCATACAGTCCACCACCCATGACCTTTTATTAGTTAATGAGGGGTGACTACTGACCAGTCAAAGTCTGCAATAGTCACACAGGCAAAACAGCAGGAGAGCATAAGTACTTTTGTGTATGTAAACAGTGCCACGGGGGTTGGATACAGGATCTAGGGCCTGCATTCCCCCCATCCATAAGGGTCTTCAGAGGGCTCGTGAGAGATTTAAGATCAGCAGGTCTTGTTTGCAGAACATTATGGTTGGGGTTTTTAGGGGCCCTGGACAGTCTTCTTTGCAATGCAAGGATTGCTATATGGTTTGAGACTAATGGAAGTTTCCCTTCAAAGGGAATGGGAGGGTTCCAGCGAAAGAGTAAGGAAGCCCAAAGTGTCAGGGAAAGTGTGCTTAGGAAAGAGAAAGAAGAAAAGAAAAAGTTAACATTTTTCTGAGTAATTCAGAAAACTGAGCAGGTTTAACACATTTAGATGTCTGCAACTCTGTAAGTAACTGCACTAAGTGCTGAGATTCTAGGAAGAAAAAGTGTATTGTGTCATTAAAAGGACAACTATTCCTCCCATTTCTTTAGCACGGCATTAGTCAGTCTTCCTGAGGAGCAGTCCCTTAGCCACGTGACTGAGCAGCCCAGTTGGAGTAATGCTTATGTTTTGGATACCTTGGAATGTTGGGTATCCACCCAGGCTACAGAAATAGTTTTTCCTTAATTGGCTTCCAATGCTACTGTAACAAAAGGGCATTGCCAAAGAGTACTGTGACTAGGCTCTGAGATGATCCTGCACAATCATAGTCTCTCAGTGCTCACACCCCTACTGAATCCTCCCAAAATCTAGCCATTTGCTCCAAACAGACTATTAAAACAGTGACAAAATGCTACTCTGTATATCTTTATGCCTATATCACCCAGAATAACACGTTTTCAGTATTACCAGGTGTGACATAAAATGTACTAAAGCCTTCATTATTCACCAGCCTTCACAGAAATGTTTTCTGTATTGAAGGATCTACTGAAATGAGAATTTTAACTATGAAACATTTCATACCCGATCAGGACATATGAAAGGATTAGAAATAATTGATTAGATCAATAAATCACTGGGAGGGCTTTTTAAGAAAGACACAGGCTATAGGTTACAATGTCAAAGCTTAACAAAAATTAAGGGTTTAAAAAAACTAGTGTAAAAGTTCAAGGCATTATTTGGATTAGTGAAGATACCAGTTGTTACTGTCTTATAGTATTGCTGAAGGCCACACTATAGATTAAATTGGATAGAAATAGTGTTTTCAAATTTTATTCTAATTTCCATGCACTACTACATGTTTATGAAATATTTAGAAAGTTGATAGTCACTTACATCACAGGATTTAGGATTGTACCATTTTGATTATATTTATATCCATTTACATTCTTCTTTTTTTAAAAAAGGTTTTTATTTATTTTTAATTTATGTGTATGTATGTTTTGCCTGAATGTAAGGGTGCATTGTATACCTTGTGCCTGCAAAGACCAGAAAAGAGTATTAGATCTCTCAGAATTGGAGTTAAGGAAGCGTGTTTATTGCCATGTGGGTATTAGGAACCCGACCCTGGTCCTCTGGAAGAGCAGTAAGTGCTCTTGACAATTGATCCATCCCTCCAACCCCTTACTTACATTCTTTATCCTTATGGAAACCTGATTTTAGAAACCTATTATGTGTGAGCACTTGTCTTTAAATTAATTATATTATTTAAATATTTTGCCTAAAATGACTCCAGTTTTGTGAGACTTTTTTTCTGTCCATAACCTGTTCAAAACATTCCAGGCACATAATAACAAGAGCATCCTCTCCCCAGTAATTAAACAGCCCACCCCACTTGGCCATAGCTTTGTTGCATGGAGCTGTCAAGTTCACGTGGGATAAACTTAGAACACATCCTGTGGCCTTTGGCAAAATATTTAACTTTTTATTTATTTCTTTATTTTGAGACAGGGCTTCCCTGTAGCCCCAGTTAGCCTGGAACTTATGTAGAACAGGCTGGCCTTGATCTCTCAGATTGCCCCTGCCTCTGCCTCTGTCTCCTGAGTTCTGGGGTTAAAGGCATAGGCTACCACACCCAGCTACATACTTCACCTCTTTGAGTTCTGAATTCCTCCTTTATAAGAGAGGCAATATTCTTAAAAAGTAAGTAGAAATAGCAGAGAGGGAATAGTTTTTGACTCTTAAACCTGAGACTCAAAAGGAGAGTGTACAATTTCTCAGTGACTTTTATCTTCACCTATAAATGTGAGAAAAACAAACACAGGGATAATGTTCCAAGAGGAAAACAAAGAGAAAGCTAAATTTCTCAGGACAAAGAAAATACACAGGCAGGAGTAAAGGACAACAGAGAAAAGGGAGGAAGATGTGGGGGAAGGGCAGAGAAACTCACACAGTGGGCGACTGGGAACTGAAGAGAAACATTGTTGAGAAGCTCCACCTGATAGTACTTCTAAAACCTGGGAAGTGGTTCCAGGTAACCTGACTGCCCCAACAATTAATAGAGTATCTTGCACACAAGAATGCCTATCATGAATGCTGTCTGGAGAAATCAAGTATAAAGGACAACTGGAAACCACTTTTGGCCTTGGGAAATCCAAAGAGTAACCAGGATGCAACAAGTCACCATTGAGCACCAACTTCAGGGGGTTGGAGAAGCTGGAGAAATAACTGACTTTGAGAAAGATTACAGGTTACCTAGAAATGAAGATATCATCAGAAGATCATCATGCTCACAAAGGGATATAGAACAGAAGGCTTAAAATAATCATCCAGTCATCTCAAAGGATGTATTTGCTGACCCCAGCTGAAATCTATGCTTCTCAAAGATTCTCAATGCCTAAACTAGATATTATTAAAAATAGGCAGCACTCAATTAAATAAAATTCAAGATAGACTTCCAGGGTTTTATGGATTATTCTCCTGGATATCTGAAAATAATTCAGAACTTATCACTTGAATTATTCAGAAACTATGAATCAAATATAATTATGACAATCCATTAATTAGTTAAATTAAATAATAGACTATGTCTGTTATCTATATACACATAAATACTAACCCACAAATGAAAAACATGGTGTTCTATGATTAGTAGTTCATACCAGGGGTTTCATAACACACTGCCCTTGAATTACCATCTGGATTGGCTCCTTCTGGTGGAGCCTGCTAGAATCTTATCCAATACTTAAAAACTTTCAAACTGCTCTGTAATATGCCAAGACCCATCCACCTGACTGATCTTTGCCTTTTTATCTTCCAAGCATGCTCCATTTCCTACTTGAACTATACTTCTGACATAAAGCTTATTATTACATAAGCATCAGGAAATAAGAGGTTTTATTCTATTTTCCTCAGTCTTGTGTTTTTTTGTGCTTAGAATCACACTTGTCATATAGGAAACACTCAGTGAATATTTGTTTATCAAGTAAGTGAATTAGTGACTCCTTTACTAAGGGCAGCATTAGAAAATCCCTTACCTTCTGTTCTGTCAGTTCTTGGGTTGACTTACATCATAGGTGCTGAATAGCATGCTTACTAGGTCCTATACCCTTGTCTTATTTGTGGGGCATTCATCATGATTTTCTAGAAGGGTCTTGGTACACAGAAGACAACATTTCCATCATTTCCACCCATGCTTATTTTAAGTTCATATTTTAAAGATCAAGTCTTTTTGAAGATATAACTGCTTAAAAATATGTTTTGCCATATACTTAGTCTGCTCAGGCTGTGGTGACAAACTGTCTTAGGTAATTTACACATAAACAACAGACATTGTTTCCTCACAGTTCTGTAGTCAGAGGTCTGAGATCTAGAATCCAGCAGATTCAATGTGCATAGAGGCTCTGCTCCTCATGGATGGCACAATTTATGTGTCCTCATGTGGTTAAATAAACCAGCTCCCTTGAGCCTCTTTAATAAGGACACTAATTCATTCATGAGAGCCCCCAGATGACCTCCCAAAGGTCCCTCTTCTGAATACTTGGGAATTGGATATTAACATACAAATTGTTATAAGCACACAAATATTCAGACAAAAATATAACAAGGCATTTTTTTTAAGTTAGGTGCACAGGGTCGAATTGTAGAGACAATTTGCTGAGAACAAGGGGGCTGCAGAGCTCCAAACTCTCACTATTTTCTTACAAATGGCTGCTAATTTTCTTTTCTGCAACCCATTCATAAGATTTTTCTTTTCATTTTTAAGTATAAATTAAACTATTAATATTCTAAAGGTAGCCTGTATCATAGAATAAGGGTGAATTTTTTGACTTTAGCTCTGAATCAATCACTTGGATTATGGTAGGGCTTAATTTTCCATCTGTCAGCTTCAGTTTCCTTATTTATAAAAAGAAATAAGCAAACAAACCAAATGGGGGGCAGGGGTATGGGAGAAGAACAGTATTTGCTTTGGTAGGTTACAGCCATTTGAAGATCAGGTGAAATTATATATATGAAATCCATGACACAGCAGAAACAAATTATAATTTCGAAAAACTTAGGAGATGAATTCATATAATTTTATTTATATGTAAACATGGATTAAACATTGCTCTTTAGTTAAATGATTATCCCCCAGGTTCACAAAATTTAGCTTCAGAACCATAAAGTGATTCAAAGATAGAAAAAAATCCATGAGTGCACTCATAATTAAAATGTCATAATAATAAAGTTACTGGCTACTTATGATTTCTCAGGGTTTAGAAACAAACAACTTGCTCAGCAAGTTTGGCAGAACTTCTTTTTAAAAAACAAGGTTGACTACCTAATTACGAGGAAAGCAAATGGAAAAAAACAACTGTAATACTGCTAAGTAAAGATATGAACACAAACTCTACATTGAAAATCAAACTAGTACGTTTTAAATTAGAGGTTGTGTGGGTATTTTGTTTTACTTTCTTCTTATATTGGATATTTTTTCCAAGAGCCTTATTATATTTAAAAAGGAGTTTCCTTTCTTTCTTTCTTTCTTTCTTTCTTTCTTTTTTGGTGTTTTCCCTCTAAAGTATGAGCATTAAAAAAAAAAGCTATGACATGTATTGACAGAGAAATAAATATATTACTCTATTTTAGTCTTATTTAAATACATGAGGTACATAAAGGTGTGATTAACACTATAAACACATATTCCATATTAAGAAAGTATGTTTTTAGGATATAACATGTAAGAATGTAGTAAGGAACTTGAATTTACAAAGTATGTGAAATAATATCCCAAGTCTAACATTTTAAGAAGAGATAATTACAAAGGAAAGGAGTGATGGCTCAGAAATTAAGAACTCTAGCTGATCTTTTAGAGGACCAGGCTCAGTACCCAGTACTCACATGACAGCTTACATTGGTCTATATCCCAGGTCCAGGGGATCCGATGGCATTTTCTGGCCTTTGTGGGCACCAAGCATGCAGGTAGTACACATATATACAGATAGGCAAAATACTCATATAAATATATAGTTTAAAATAACAATATTCCTTTTATTTCCAGGTAGACTAGAACTTTACAAAATGAGAATAATGAGAAAGTATAATGAGAAAAGGAGGCCAGGATGGGTTCAGAACCCCATCTGTGTAGTGGCTCTAATCTCAGCAGACTGCTAGAGAATGACGAGTTCTGGCCACCCTCTGGCCTCCTTTTGGGAGAGGACCTGAGAAAGAAGGGGACTGCCTGAGAGCCCCCAGATCCTGCCTCCACATGGTGGCGAACTTCCCTGAATTGTGCCATACCCATCCCCCTACCCGAGATTTCCTGAAGCCCCTCTCAAGGCCCCAGGGCAAATCTGGCTTTGGTAGGCTAAGGCTTGTATCCTAGCAGACAGCCTGAAGAGTGTGGGTTCCGATCAATGGAGCAGCTCTGATCTCAGCAGACTGCCAAAGAATACCAAGTTCTGGCCTCCCTCTGGCCTCCCTCTGGCAGAAGGCCTGAGAACACAGAGGACTGCCTGAGAGTCCCCATCCTGCCTCCACGTGGTGAGGGAAGCCTAAGTGTACCTGACTGGAACCTGAATTGAGTTTCTGTGGGTACTTCTGAATAGCTGATCTGAAGCCATCATTTCCCTCTAAATTTAACTTGAGAGAACCTGAATCCTGTACCCACCAGCTTTACACAACCAATAAAGAAAGGATCTAGGCACCTGGATAATAAAAACAGAAGCATACTTCAACTTAATTCTCATATCAGAATCATAAACAACAAAAGAAATTCACATGCCAAAATCACAATGAAAGAATAATAAAATGGAAAGCCAAAACACTATGTCTCCACCAAACTCAACCAACCCTGTAGAAGAATTCTACAAGAACCCCCTAGAGATAACCCAGGACACTGAATTTAAAAGAACAATCATAAACACGATCAAGAAATTCAATGAATTTAAATAACACATGAACAAACAAATCAAAGAGGTAAAAGAAGATAGGGATATACTTCTGAATGAATTTATAAAAGAGATAGAAACAATGAAGAAAACTCAGGCAGAAATTAAGAAGGAAGTGGAAAACTCAATAAGCCAATTTGAAACAACAGAGGAATGCCTAACCACTAGAATGAATGAAATGGAAAAAGGAATATCAACACTGGAGGATAAAGTTGAAGAATTGGACCACTCAAGCAAAGATTATGGAGAATTTTTTAAAAACTCAGGAATGGAATATGCAAGAGATGTGGGATACCATGAAAAGACAAAATCTAAGGATCATAGGAACAGAGGAAGGAGAAGAATTTCAGGTTAATAGTGTTGACCAGATCTTAAACGTAACTGTAGAAGAGAATTTTCTGAAATTAAGGAAAGACATCCCCATACAAATACAGAAAGCACATAGAACATCAAATAGACAAGATTGGAAAAGAAACTCCCTATGACATATCATAGTAAAAACACTAAATGTACAGAACAAAGAGAATACTGAAAGCAGCAAAAGAAAAACAAGTCACATGCAAAGGAAAGACCGTCAGAGTTACAGCTGACTTACCAATGCAAACTATGAAAGCCAGAAGAGCCTGGACCAAAGTATTTCCACTTCTACATGACAATAGATACCAGCCCAGAATACTTTATGCAGCAAAAATGTCTATTATAGTTGAGGCAGAAAAAAAAATCTTCCATGACATGAATAGCCTGAAAGAATACATGTCCACAAAATCAGCCCTTCAAAGAATACTTGAAGAAATACAAAGAGCAGAGAAACAACTATACCCCAGAGGCAACAAAAGAAAATAAGGGTATAATCTAGGAAACACAAAATCAGAAAACACAAATAGCAATCAAAATGACAGCAACAAATACACATTTTTCAATAATAACCTTAAACATCAATGGACTAAACTCCCCAGTCAAAAGACACAGGATAAGCAAAAGGACCAAGAAACAAAATCCATCTCTTTGTTGTCCGCAAGAAACCCATCTCACCTTCAAGGACAGGCACTACCTTAGGGTAAAAGGATGGAAAAGAATATTCCAAGCAAATGGCACTAAGAAACAAGCAAGGGTTGCAATTCTAATATCTAACAAAATAGACTTCAAAGTAAAACTAATCAGAAGAGATAAGGAGGGTCACTTCATTCTGATCAAAGGAACAGTTAACCAAGAAGATATTACAATCCTAAACATAGATGCATCAAATTTTTTTGCACCCAAATTCATAAAAACAACACTACAGGACTTTAAGACACAGATTAACCCCAAATCAGCAATAGTAGGGGACTTCAATACTCCACTGTCTCCATTAGACAGGTCAACTCGAAAGAATAAACAGAGATGTCTGAATTAAATGATAGCCTACATCAAATGGACCTAACAGACATCTTTCGACTATTTCACCTAAGGACCAAAGAATACACTTTCTACTCAGCACCCCATAGAACATTTTCAAAAACTGACCACATAATGGGCCACAAAAAAACCCTCAACAAATACAAAAAAAATTTGAAATAATTCCATGCATTCTATCAGACCACAATGCAGTAAAGCTGAAAATCAATATTAGACAAAGGCCTAGTCACGACAGGAACTCATGGCGATTGAACAACACATTCCTAAACAATAAGTGGGTCAAAGAAGAAATTAAGAAAGAAGTAAAAAAATTCCCGGAATTCACTGAAAAGGATAATACAACACAACACAACTTCTGGGACACATTAAAAGCAGTCCTAAGTGGGAAGTTTATAGCTCTAAGTGCCTACATTAAAAAATTAGAAAGTGCCCAAAGGAATGACCTAACACTGCAATTCAAGGTGCTGGAAAGGCAAGAACAAATAAAACCCAAACCCAGCAGAAGAGAAGAAATAACAAAAATCAGAGCAGAAATTAATGAAATAGAAACAAAGAAAACAATACAAAGAATCAATGATTCTAAGAGCTGGTTCTTTGAAAAGCTAAACAAGATAGGCAGACTCTTAGCTCAGTTAACCAAAAGAAAGAAAGAAAATCCAAATGAACAAAATCAGAGATGAAAGAGGAAACATCACAACAGACACCTAAAAGATCCAGAACATTATAGAGGAATATTTTAAAAACCTATATGCTACTAAATCTGAAACTCTAAAAGAAATGGATGTATATCTGAAATCATAGGAACCACCAAAGTTAAACCAAGAAGAGATAATCAGATTAAATAGACCCATAACATATAAGGAAATTGAAACAGCAATGCAAAGCCTCCCAACTAAAAAAAGCACAGGCCCAGATGGAATTACAGCAGAATTCTACCAGATATTTAAAGAAGACCTCCAATCAATGCTACTTAAATTATTCAAAATGATAGAAACAGATGGAGAATTCCCAAATTCCTTCTATGAAGCCAGCATCACTCTAATACCCAAACCGGGTAAAGACACAACCAAAAAAGAAAACTATAGACCTGTATCTTTAATGAGCATAGATGCAATAATTCTCAACAAAATACTTACAAACCACATACAGACACATCAAAAGATCATTCACCATGATCAAGTAGGCTTTATCCCAGAAATGTATGGCTTGTTCAATATACACAAGTCAATAAACATCATTAATCATATAAATGGACTCAAAGACAAAAAACACATTGTCATCTCAACAGATGCAGAAAAGGCTTTTGACAAAATTCAGCATGCATTTGTGGTCAAAGTCCTAGAGGGAACTGGACTGGAGGGAACATACCTCAACATAATTAAAACTATATACCCACACACAACAACGTTCTAAATGGAGAAAAACTAGAAGCATTCCCATTAAAATCAGGAACAGACAAGGAAGTCCACTATCTCCACTCCTTTTCAACATAGTTCTTGAAACTCTTTCTAGAGCAATAAGACAGGAGAATGAAATTAAAGGAGAATTGATTGGAAAAGCAGAAGTTAAACTATCACTTTGTGCAGATGATGTGATACTATACCTAAAAGATCCCAAAAGTTCCACCAGAAAACTCCTAGAGCTGATCAATATTTTCAGTTTAGTGGCAGGTTATATCAATCTACAAAAAACAGTAGCCTTTCTATATACCAACAACAAGCAAGTGGAGAAAGAATACAGGGAAATGCTCCCATTCACAAAATCTTGAAATAAATCCAACCAAAGACACCAAAGATCTCCACAATGTAAATTTTAAATCATTAAAGAAAGAGATTGAGGAAGATACCAGGAGATGAAAGGACCTGTCATGCTTATGGATTGGAAGAATTTTATTGTGAAAATGACCATCCTACCAAAAGCAATATATAGAGTCAATGCAATCCTAATCAAAATACCCATGACATACTTCACAGAATTAGAAGGAAAAAAAAAAAAAAAAACCTCAAATTCATATGGAAGAAAAAAGACTCCAGATAGCCAAAGTAACCCTGAGAACAAAGAGCAATGCTGGGGACATTACGGTACCAGACCTCAAAGTATACTACAGAGCTATAATCATAAAAACAGCATGGTACTGGCACAAAAATAGACACATAGATCAATGGAACATCATTGACAATCCAAACCTGAGTACACGCAATTTCAGCCACCTGATATTTGACAAAGGTGCCAAGAACACACAATGGAGGAAAGACAGAATCCTCAAACAACCTTAAATGTAAAAATAAATTGATTTATTTGGGCCAACTGTATGGTCTAAAACACCCAAAAGTAAAGTATAACCAAATAGTAAAGTGATAAATATTTCTTTAAGAATTCAAGGCATTATACTTCCCAGACATTAGGCTTAAATCCATATAAAAAGCTATTTAGACAATTATTTCTCATTGATGATTTTGTTCCCAATCAGAAAATGCTGCTCAGATGTGAGAATTCAGATCTTGGTCTGCAATATTTTGGTGCCCACCTAAGGGAGACAACCAGCTATTGTTCCAAAATGACGGCTAAATTTGTTTTCTCCCCCTATCTAGAAGCCTTTGAGAGGGAACTGATGCTGAATCTAACCACTCCAACAGCTATCAAAATGCCTGAAATCAAACCCTGAATCCATCACTTTTGAGTCCAGCCTTGGCAGACAAAAGAAAAACGAGGAGGAACCCAGTAGAGGGATGTTTTTGGAAGACCTTGTCAAGAAATTCTCATGGACTCTCATATGAACACTTGAAAATTGCCCTGTTCTGACTTTTGCTAGTTCCCTGTCTAGAACTTGTAATGCCAGTTACTCTTGTCTTCCTTTCCTTCACATCTCCTGTTCAATCAAGAACTTTCTTTTCCCCCCACAGATAAAAGTTATGCAATTTGGGAGTCTTTTAGATAGAATCACTGAAGGGGTACCCCTGTTGCCTCACCCTGCATCCTTGTTGAGCATGGAAGATGCCAGAGCTGTCTCTATCCCTATTCCTTATTGCCAATTTGGGTAACCCCTTCAGAGGATGGTGTGATAAGAATAGGAGGTAGGAATTGGCTAGGCAGTTAGGGTAAAAAGACCCCAAAGAAAAGTAGCCAGTTTCTTGGCTAAAAGTCAAAATGTCCTTGGGCCTCTTAACAACATACTATGTTCCAAAGGCCAAAAATGTCAACAGTATTTGGGAGCTTGTATCTAACCCTTAAAAGATTTTAGGGTTACCTCTTCAGAGAGGGGGATGTTAGAGTAGCCAAAAGCCCATAAAAATACATAAATCAAAGAAGAAGAAAAAGTACATGAAGTTGTCAGAAAAAAGTGATGGGGAGATAGGGGAGGAACTGGAGAGGAGGGAGTGGGCATGGATTTGATCAAAACACCTTATATCATGTATGAAATAATAAATAATTTATTTAAAAACAATAATTAGAACAGAAAAAGATTAAATAATGAAAATGCAAACTGTCAAACATCAACAACAAAGAAAATAAAACAAAGCAAAAAACCCTGGTACTGCTTTATAGAGCCCTGAATAACTGTTATCTTAAGAATTGAAAAGTCACCTCAAGTATCCTGGTGACACCACAGAAGCACCTTCCAGTTCATTCATTGGCGTGGATTGAATGGAACTAGATGAGAGTAACCAATACCATGGAAACAGCTGGGTGTGCCTCCCTTCAAGTCCTCCTTCTGTGAGGTGTTTTGAATATGAGGACATTCCCTGTCATATTCTGGTTCTGTGGCTGAGGGTGTTTTTCTATCCAGCTTCCTTGATGCTCTCAGAAATGGAAGACATTTTCCTGATGAAGAGACTCATACCTCCTGTGTCAGATCAGTAG
>NW_008351958.1:5461261-5493989 GCF_000622305.1 Nannospalax galili | reverse complement strand
TCAAACTCAGAGAATACGTGACAGTTGAGGTGCCTAGACCCAAGTGACACATCTACAATGCAACCTGGACACCTAAGGATCAAAGAACATTTAAGAAGAGGAAGCAGAAAGAATGTAAGAACCAGAGGAACAAGATGCCTGATGCTAGTTAAGGCATTCTAGGCATGAAAGGGATGCTGCCCAATGAACTCTCCACAGTGTGGTAGTCTGACAAGATCTCTTAATGACAAAATCAGTTGACATGCCAAGGTAGATGTGGGAAATTTCATGGGGGACTCACCTCAAGAAGAAGAGCTATAGGCAATCAGTGGATGCAGAGGAACGGTTCCCTCCAGGGACAGGTTCCCTGAGAGGTTGTCTGATCCCAAGTGGGGAACCCTAAACACAGGTACACACAAGCACCACTAATGTATATTTATAAATGTATGTATATGTAACAATAATCAAAGCAGAGGACAAGAAATTGAGAGGAACATGGGAGGAGTTGGAGAGGTTTGGGGAAGGATGAAAATAATGCAAATAAAGCCCATAAAAATACATAAATCAAAGAAGAAGAAAAAGTACATGAAGTTGTCAGAAAAAAGTGATGGGGAGATAGGGGAGGAACTGGAGAGGAGGGAGTGGGCATGGATTTGATCAAAACACCTTATATCATGTATGAAATAATAAATAATTTATTTAAAAACAATAATTAGAACAGAAAAAGATTAAATAATGAAAATGCAAACTGTCAAACATCAACAACAAAGAAAATAAAACAAAGCAAAAAACCCTGGTACTGCTTTATAGAGCCCTGAATAACTGTTATCTTAAGAATTGAAAAGTCACCTCAAGTATCCTGGTGACACCACAGAAGCACCTTCCAGTTCATTCATTGGCGTGGATTGAATGGAACTAGATGAGAGTAACCAATACCATGGAAACAGCTGGGTGTGCCTCCCTTCAAGTCCTCCTTCTGTGAGGTGTTTTGAATATGAGGACATTCCCTGTCATATTCTGGTTCTGTGGCTGAGGGTGTTTTTCTATCCAGCTTCCTTGATGCTCTCAGAAATGGAAGACATTTTCCTGATGAAGAGACTCATACCTCCTGTGTCAGATCAGTAGGTTGGAACTTACAGGCACCACAAACTGGCCTGCTCCATCCCAGGGCCCCTTCATTTTTTTATCCTCCTTTCTGCTCTGTTTGACTTTTTTGAAACTTTTCCTTCCATCAGTCATTTTTCTCCAAATTACTAGAACGGGAAAACAAATTATGTGAAGAACAGAGTTGGTGGTGAAGTAAATTTGGAGACACTGAGTTAATCAAAATTAGGATGTCTACGCTCCTGAATATGTCTACTCTCCTGAATCTGGGGGTTTTTCGTTCAAGTTGTAGACAAAGTGAAGAGCATTTCCCAGCATCATTTCACTGTGGAGCACTTTTCTTTTGCTCTCAATGAAGAATACACTGAAGAATGGTGTAAATGGTGAAGAATATATAAATGTGCGTGTGTTTGTGTGTATATATATTAACATATATATGTTAATTCTATACATTTGCAAAGCAACGTTTGAGTGTATGATCACCGTTATTTTCTCAGCTTCCATTATCAGATTCTCCTTGTAGCCATCACGTTTGTGTAAGACAGCAGTGGGAGGGTTAGGGTTAGTTTAGGAAATTAGGCACAATTATTCAAGAACCATAAACTGGCCTCATTACCTCTGTGTTTATAGGACAGTTAGAAGACCTTTTTTCTCTCTCTCTCTCTCTCTGCTCAGATGCTTTTTTTTCCATCTAAGAATTTCTGTTAAGGTCCATAGACCCTTAAATGCTTAACATATTTGGACTGATACAGTGGCTGCTGACTCTGCTTTCCAGATCATGGTATAGAAGAGTGAGGTACGGTTTTATTCTGAAAGTGCAAAAACTAAGCAATTAAAACATGCAATAATGAAACAACATAAAGACTTTGTAAGTAAAGTTGCTCTCTTAAAATCTTGTGTCCCAGAATTCTAAAATTAGGAAGTAAGGTCAAGTGTGAAACACGATGCTTCTCATAAAGTGACTATATAAATGAAAGGAAGACTTTCTCTGACAGCCTAATTTCTTTAATCAACAAAAGACATGTCTGCTGTGGCTAATTGAAACACTAGTCAAGCTAAACCAAGCATATATTCATGGTCAGATTATACCCATAGTGACTCAAAGTTAGCCACTCCTGAGAGGGAAATAAGACAACTTTAAGCCTGAGGGTGGAGGGTTAGCTAAGTTGATAAAGTACTTGTGTCACACACATAAATTTAATCCCTAGGACCCATGTAAAAATGCAGGACCTGGCACCTCACTCTTGATTAGATTGAGATATGCCAACCTTTTCTTTCTTAAACTGCTGAAGTTATTCTCTACTTTGATTGAATGCAATTTGTTTATGCAGGATATATGAGCTCTTATTCAAGCTATCAAGTTGCCTGTGGATATCTTACATGAGTGCACAAAAATGGGTTTTCGGCACATTATTATTGAGTTTAGGTCTCATGGATCTATACTCAAGCACCTGAAAGGTGGTAAGAAAAAGATAATGATAAAACAAATTTATCCATTTCAAATATATATTAATTCTCAGCATGGATCTTTTAAAAATTGAACAGAATGTTAACTAAATAATATACATGCTTAAATAGATGACACATGCACAAAATACAAATGATAGTTATAGATACTCAAGTATAAAGAGAAATATGTAAGATTGTCTTGATTAAAGTTATAAAATTAATTTTTTAAATCTAAATTAAACTGAATTAAAGTTCATATTACTTATTCAATTTTAGAACATTGCAAAATAGAAAACCTATACAGTAGTCAGTACCACAAACATTTTCTCCTTCCTATGTGCATATGTATGTGTGTGTATATATACTCATGTGTATGTGCACATGTGTGTGTATGCATATAGAAGTCAGAGATCAGCCCCTGTTGTCATTTTTTCGGGTGCTGGTCACCTTATTTTTAAGGTCTTTCACTGACCTGGAATTCACTGACTAACCTGGCTGGCAAGTGAGACCCAGGGACACTCCTGTCTCCACCACTCAATTCTGGGATCACAGAGGTGTGCCACCATGTGAGTCTTTTTAACCTGGGTACTGGGGATCAGTTTTTCATGCTTGCACAGCAAGCAGTTTATCAAATGTGTCACCTCCCAGTCCCTCCATTTTTTCTTTCTTTTTAGTAGCCCCAGCAATCAAACACTGAGTTCATCAGAATCAATGCCTTGGTTCAAGCATCAGAAAAGGAAGAAAAGAACTAATAAATAAAAGGAAGAAGAAAATGAGAGATGGAGGGACAAGGGAAGGAAGACAGGAAAGAAATGGATAGAATTGATATCTAGTATAATTATGAATAAAAAATTAGTTTTGACTCCCATCAAATTGAATTTGAATCTAGGACTCAGCAGAAATAGCAAATTAAATTCCTAAGTCTCATTCATTTTATCAGTATGTAATTCCTTCTGGGTTGTTGCAAACATTAACAAAGTATTGCAGAAAAGCTAGTGCCATCAAAGCAATTGTGATTATGATTAATTAGAGCAACTTTTTAAGGTGAAAACAGTAGCTTAGTTGTCTAACAGTCATGAGTTCCCATGTCCTAGTATATAGGTAATATCAGGTCTGTGTTTATGAAACATACATTAGGCCATCTCCAAGGGGAGACACTTACCAGCCCTTCAGCAGAATACAGAGCTCCCAATGCCATTTTGCTGCTCCCTCATAAGGCACAAGCAAGTAGCTATGGCTTAGCTTGCATTTGTGGAATGCCCTCAATGTGGGAGAGGGAGAGAAATATTAAAACAAAGCAAATTAGATATAGGAAACAAGATTTAAATACAGACAAAAAAATCTCCTGAGATTGTAATTAATATTCTCCAGAAGATGAGATAAATGTCTCTATATGACAACAGGATATTATAAAGATGGCAAGTATGTAGAAAAATGTGTGTATATAAATATATTCTTATTTATTAAGAACATATATACAAGGGCTGGAGAGATGGCTCAGCAGTTAAGAGTAATGGCTAATCTAGCATAGGACCCAAGTTTGTTTCCTAGCACTCACATGGCAGCTAACGACCATCTGTAACTCCAGTTCCAGGGGATCTGATTTCCTCTTCTGGCCTCTGTGGGCATTGCATGCATGTGGTACACTGACATACATGCAGGCAAAACACTCAAACACATTTTTTTCCTGAAAACTTTGAAATGACCATATATGTATACATATGTAAAATACATAATATCTTATGCAAAAATGGGTAACATACATAATAAGAATATAAATCCACAAAAATAAAAGATAAAGTTTAAAATATCCCAGAAGTGAGGACTGGAGAGATGACTCAGTTGTTAAGAGCACTAGCTACTCTTGCAGAGGAATGGGGTTCAGTTGCCAACACCAACATGGCAGCTAACAGCCACTGTAACTCCAGTTTCAGGTGATTCAATGCCCTCTTCTGACTTCTGTGGGCATTGCATGGCATGAGTGCACTTACATACATGCAAGCAATACACTCACATACATAAAATAAAAGTAATAAATGAAATTTAAAAATCAACATTAAATTATACTAGGAGGAAATTTTATAACCCTGGAGACAAATATTGACAGATCTTTCCAGAAAATCTCTCCAACAGGTACACTCAATGATGTGAAGCAATGCAAATAATACTTTCAAAATTCCAAGGGAAATTATTTTCAACCTCAAATCCTATATTCAGACAACTCTATCAAAAATGAAAAGACAATAATGAGATTTAAAATATTCACAGGAACTCCAAAATTATTCCTTCTGGAGCCTATTCATGATATTAGAAATGGGTCAAGGTCACATGAATGTGACCACACAATCCAAATCAAAAAGTTTTATTCCTGCAGAAGGGTGCATAGTCAAGCCAAATCAGGCAGACAAGCACATCCAGCAAGGATCCCACTGGGTTTTTATTCTGATGCAAAGGGGCCCTCTGCTTCACCAGGAATGGTCAGAGCTCAGCCTCACATTCTAATGTAACTCAATTTTAAATGGACAGTTAATAAGCAAAGAGCAGCTTTTGAGAGCAGGAGGCAGCCTTGAGCACAGAATGAAATGCAACCTTGTGCACACACATAGATCTTTGAAAAATGCTGACTGAGCAGGGAGGATTTTTCTAGATGGCATCTTTACAAATTTCTTAAAAGATGGAACTTCACCTGTTTCATTAACAATTTCCACAATAGGAAGAATGGAGCTATGGGAAATAAGGCATGGAATTCTCTAGAAAGCAGTTAAGGCAATTTCTAGAGCTAAACTGCAGCCAGTTCTAAAGAGCCCACAGTACAGACTGGTGTGGAGGTCTAGGATCTGGTTGAGGGATGAACCAAAGAGAGGGAAATAAAGGAGTAAAGGAGAGATTATCAAAAGGATATGATTGTTTGAAAAATGTATTTCTGGACCTATAATATTTCAGAAAATTTAATTTTAGATACATGAACAATTAAAATAAAAAGATGGCCAAAGTAATTTCACAAAAAAATACAATGCAGTACAAGATTCTCAAGCATGAATCTGAGCACTCACATTATTATTGTAATGTACATGATCAACACCTAGACAAAATATAGTGATATAGCGATTTTGTGAAAACACGGAAAAGAAAAGTGTTTCCCAAATAGATATCACTATGCATAGCACTACATAAAAGTAAAGGTGAATAGATTAGATAGAAGAGTTCAAGGTAGCTTGTTCTGGGGTACAGGACTGAACTTAGATTGCTTGATATTTTTATTTGTTTTCTTGGAATTCTTTTTACTCAGGTGCCCATATTGCTCAGACACAATTGACACTATTAATATATATATGTATATATGTACATACATATGCATTAAATTGGGCAGAGGATATTTGGAGGAGGCATGGAGAAGGGAGGTATTTAAATATCATCAAACTATATTGTTTGAAAATCGCAAAAAATCAAAATAAAGTGATTTAAGATGACAAAAAAGTATTATAATATGAAACCAGGTTGTTGTGTCTGTCAATTAAATGGGAGATGCAGTACAAACAACTTGCCACAGAGAACCAGAGGACATAGAGCCTTGTTTTCATGGAAATAGAATTTGTAATCAGGAAGAAAATGAGGAGTTCTCTGGTCAGTTAATTAGATGTTGAGGGAAGAAACTTCCCATAGAGCAGGTGGTGATGGGCCCAGAATGTCATAGTGAAATGAAACTTTACACTGTGGTTGGTGAGAAACTAGATTTGGTTGTAAACTGAAGGAAAAGAAAATTAAATTAATTCTGTTTTGAAAGATGCCTGGCACCAAACTGCAGAAAGAAAAGAATTCTGGAATGTAAGACACCGAATAGCTGTTGCAATGGTATGGAGGCATGAAGTGGATGGATCACAGACACCATGGAAACAGAGACAAATCCAACTCAGATATTTTTGAAATAAAATCAGTGACACTTCATGAAAAGTTGAAAGTGGAGTATAGGGAACATATTCTAGGATAATTCCAACTCTTCCAACAAGGGATACTGAGAGACTAACGAGGGATAGTGATCCACACAACTGAGAACAGAAAAAGAGGAGGCGGAAATCCTGTTTCTGTAGATAATCAATAGAAGACATGTTTCTCCAGAGTGAGTGGCACTGCAGGAGGGAGATATACACCCAGACTTCCGAAGGTCAGAAAGTCAGATGTATTAAAGCAGTTTTCTGTATTCACACCTAAAACTGAATTTGTTCATCAGATACCATTTAGTTCCAGTTACATAGGGAGTATAACCTTGTTGTTTTAATGTAACTCAACCAGGCCCAGCTAGAGCTAGACCACCTTGGGTAGCTTCCTATACTACTCAAGAATTTCTCTAGCTCTCTCTTCTCTGATGAACTGGGAAGAGAGTATCCCAGGATCATGTTTCAGAACACCAAGTAAGGAAACAGGCAGATAAATGCAGTCACTGTCAACTGTCCTGGCATATGGTATATTTTACAAGACTCACCTGTCTCTAATGGCTTCAGCTTGTACGTGTCTTGTACAATGTCCACAATACCCCGAGCATCTGCTGTCCATATCCACAGACCTGGTACCATCCCATTTCTTAGAGACACAAATGATGTGTCCTCTCCTCTCTTGATGACAGATTCCTTCTTTATTCTTCTCCAAAGCTGATTCCACATCTGCTCAAAGAGTCTTACAAGTGTTACAAATTCACAAGTGTGTTTCATGTATCGTGGTGGTATAGAATGAGATCTGTAGCCCTAAGCTCTAGATAGCTTGCACAGACTCACCTACTCTGGAACCCAAAGGCCATGTTGAACTTCGACTCGTCCATTAAAATAGATACAACCTTTGGTGGGAATAACCCAATCTTTTTCTCTTAAGCTGTTGAAACGGGCCCCTGTTTTAATCTGATTGAATGCAATTTATTTCTTTAGGATGTCTGATCTCTCTTTCAAGCTATGGAGTTGTCTGTGGCCATCTTACGTGGGTACACAAAAAATATGTTTTCAGTGAATTGTTGAATTTAGGTCTCATGCATCCATATTTAATCCATTCAACAAATGAATTTGTAATATACAGATGTATATATTTCTGTTTTAAAAATATTTTATTATTTATTATTTTAATTTTATGTGTATGAGTGTTTTTCCTGCAGGTATGTAAGAGCAATTGTGCATGCAATGCTCATGCAGAGGCCAGAAAAGAGTGTCAGATTCCCTGGAATTGGACGTAGGGACAGTTGTTAACTGTCATGTGGGTGCTAGGAATTGAGTCTGGGTCCTCTTCAAGAATAGCAAGTGTTCTTAACCTCTGAGCCATCTCTCAAGCCTTTATTTTTCTCTTTTCTATCTCTATGTCAATTTCAATGAATCAATGACTTTCAATTAAATTCTTTATTAAGCATGAGAAAGGTCGATATATATATTTATATATTAATATTCATATAAGTATATATGAATTTTGAAAGAGTAAGCCATGAGAAAACTTCAGACAAGCAATAAAGAAAAGTACAGTGTTGTTAAGGGTGTGGAGGTTAAGATTTAGAGGACATACCATTGTGTTGTTGAGAGTCACAAAGAACAAATGATGAAATGCACCAGATACTCTTACTTTGGTGAAAAAGAAAGGAACTTCAGGAAAATTTAGAGTTGATCTAGCAGTTACACACAAAAATACTGATAAAAATTGGATGTGAACAATGCCTTCATTTTTTTTCAGACAGCATATTCTTCTAGCAATGAAAAAATGTAAGTAGAAATTGAGAGCAAAAACTTTCACCTGGAAATTTTATAGAAAATGCTCTATTAAACATGATGTCAATATGGAAATAAACAAAACTCAGAAGTACATAGAATTTGCCAGTAATAAAACTCCTATGTCAAAAGTCTAGCATATAGAGCAAAATCAGAGGAAACAAATAGATTTAACAATTTATAGTAAAGTCAAGCATAAAGAAATTAAAGACTAAGAAAATAATAAAATCAACCAAACGCAGAAAAAGAAAAATGTAATAATAAAACAGAATTTATAAATTTTAAAAGTATCAAACTATATTAATCCTCAGGATAGACATTTTATACAATGTCTAAAATTAAAAATATAACTAAGCCATGTGTGGTGGTGCACACCTTTGATTCCATCACTTGGGAGGCGGAATTGGACAGATCTCTTTGAGATCAAACCCAGCCTGGTCAACATAGTGAGTTCCAAGACAGCCGGGGCCACAAGGAGACTCTATCTTAATTTAAAAACAAGCAAATATATAGATAATAGATAGATAGATAGACAGATAGATAAAAAAATATATACATGTACATGCGTGCATTTATATAGCAGATACACAAAATACAAATGATAGTCCATATATACTCAAGAATTTAAAGAAACAAATAATACTGACTTGCTCAAATTTATGTAATGAATCTTAAAAATCTGAATTAAAGTAAAAATATCTTCACCATTGCACCCGCCTTGACAGCACCTTTAAGAGAGACCTTTTTCTGGGAAGGTTTTCAAAACTTTTATCTGATCTGTTTCCTTTTTCCCGTTTCTCACTATAATTTTGGATAAAAGTCCAGTGACACCCATGCTACCACATGTATGTATGCTTTGCTGTTTTGTAGTTTCTTCTGACAGATGAGCCAGTCTGTCACCTTTAAAATTCTGCAACAGATAATGTCTCAAGTAGTAGACAAAAATGTAGTCAAACTCTTCCAGAATATAGCATGGTGGCATCTAGTCTGGTTCCTGAGAGAGTCCTTATCTCTATCTAAAACCACATGAGCATAACTTTTGCTATTAGTATTTTAGTCATCGTGCTCCCCAGAATCATCCATTAAATAGCTGTACTTATAGCCTTCTAAGCTTTCTCTAGCTTACTTTGTCAAATTTTTCCAACATCCTTCACAAATGCCAAAGATTTCTAAACCACATTGTCAGATACAGTCACATCAGAGATACCAATTCTCAGTACCTGATTTTTTTGTGTTTGATTTCCATCACTGTAATAAAATACCAGAGATAAATAAAATTATAAGGAAGGAAGATTTATTTTATGTTTCAATACATGATTAGCTGATTCCATTGTTTTAGGGTTCACGGCAAGAGTACATCATAGTAGGGGATGAGCTATGAGCAAAGCTGCTCACCTCCATTTCAGGTCCTCCTTTGTTTGTTATTATTAACACCTTATTGTGAGATTTTTCTCTAGCAATTGTCTAAGGAAAATTAACTCAACTCTTTTTAAGGTGTCAATAACAAGTCAAAGTTTGATTCCACCAAAACTCCTCCTGGGGAACCAATGAGTTTATTAAGTTTATTTATAAAGCAAAAGTGATGCTGACAGGAATGTGGGTGCCCCCAAAGCAGCTGCACTAGAAAGTCTTCATCCTATGTGGATGATGACTTCTGTATAGCTGAATAGATGGATCCTCCTTCTCCTAGCCTTCCCCATCCTTTATACTCATCTCTTCCTGATTCCACCTGCAGTTAGGACAGAATTGCTTACAGCTGGTTGAGAGGAGTGGCTGGATACTCGGGTGAGGCTCCCAAGAGCTTCCCTAGCCTCTTCTCTGAGGGAATGTCAACAGCCAGTAAGCCCAGCTATGATCTTTTGCAAAAAGGCACAGCTAAACTCCTGAAAATGGCAGCTGTTTGGTTCAGAGGATAGTGTTATGCAATGCTCTCTGAGTCCAATTAGGGCTGCCCAAATGTGTAAGAGTGTGAGGTCATCCACTGGGGCATGGGTAACCTACCAGTGGCCATATCCCCAAAGGAGAATGGTTACTTCTCTCAGCAACCATCAACTGCTAATAACTTCTCTACAAAAGGTGAGTTCTCAGGGGTCCAGCCCCCCATTCATGTAAGAATTTTTATTGGCTTGATCTTTGCAAATCTTGTCCAGGTAACTACAGTTGCTGTAAGTTGATAGGTAGAACAGCCATGTAAAGTCCAGAAGCCAGCATTTCACAGATCTTCTTATCCATCAGCTCTTACATTCTTTCCACCACTCTTCCATGGTGTTCCCTGAGCCTTCAGTGGGGGAAGGTTAGTAAAACACAAGGAATGGGACAGGGCCAAAACTGGAGGAGTGAGTGGTGGGGGAGATGGGAGGGTGAATAAGGCTCGGGGGGTTCAAGGTGCGGATGGTGCAATGGACTTACCCCTGAGAGAGGGCTATGGGTAGGAGTGTGGCCTGTGGTGGGTCCTGCAGGCCCATGGAAGCAGAGGGAGGTCTGTGTGTTTTTTGAGATAAATATATAAAATACTTTTTTTTGTACAACATAGCAGAATTTTGAATCTATTAATCAACAACCAATCATTATAAAGACAAGTGATACAGTCATATAACATGGCAATCAACTTTGTAATTTTAAAATTAGTTAACTTCCTAGCCATAACAAGTATAGTAAGAAAGCTGAAATCAGCAGTTACTGGGCGGTCATACAATAACAGGGTGGTCTTATGCCCTGTGTCAAGGTGACCCAAAATAGCAAGCGGATTACAGAAGTGAAAATAAGCTGGTTAGCCAGATGTAAAATGTCTGGAATTAGCACATTCCACGGTTCATGGCTAGGACAATTTCCCAAGACCAAAGGTTGCCCCCCTTTTCCTTTTGGTATGGAGCAAAGTTGCTGCTAAAATGGCTCTGAACAAAATGGAGTAACTTAGGTAAGTTTGCTGAGCCAGTTCAAAGTGATTCATCTAGAGTTGAGCACTCGGGATTACTTAAATTGGCACTTTGACCAGTAAAGCGCTTCTTCATTAACCACTACCCACTGGAAAAAGAAGCTTTTCTAACTAAAGGTGAGAGTGACACAAATCTATGGGTATAAACATAAATATTTAGAGGCAATTTGACAACATGAGCACTTAACATATCAGTCACAGTAGGTTCCCGCTAGGGCCTGTGATCTCCCCAGTCATGAGCTTTTGACAAAGTTTATAGTACTAGGCATTAAATCCCCTGTAAAGCAAGCCTCATTTCCAAGTAGAAAGTGGTTAGTAACACCCACACTTGTCATGCCACTAATGCACCAGTGGTCGGCTATTCTGGCAGGTAGGTGCTGTAGCATGCAGTGTCTTTTCTTCCCTAACAGCTTGCGTAGTACTTTAGAGTCTGTGTAAGCTAACCATCAGGGAGAGAGTATCCTGGTCAGTTGAGGTCGATTTCTCTATCCTGTATCCAAACTGCATCCAACAGTAGTGTCTTACCTTCTAATTATGATGAAAAACCAAGAAGAATGACAACAACTGTTGCTGTTTTGGGTGTCTCTGAGGCCTCTTTGACCAATAACTCTTAGGGAGGTATCCCATGCCAAGCATTTAGATTTTACCAACCTCTCTCTTCTGAGATTAGCTTATAACTAGCGGATTTCTATAAGGTTTCCTCATACATTCCTAGTATTGGCTAATCCCTCCTCTACCCTCTGCTCCTCTCCATCACTCTGCTCCATCCCCACTTAAACTTTCAGCCCATAGTGTTTATCCCTGCTCTTTCAAGTCACCTGTGTTCTACTATCCCATCTGATTGTATTTTATACTTGAGTTGCAAAACCATAGGTTTCCATATAGCTTTTACATATATCCTTTATTTTGGTTAACTCTTCCCTCACCACCCCCCTCATTTCTTCAACTCTCACACCCTTCCATGTTTGAATCTTCCCACCCCTAGCAAATGTATTTTAATGAGATTAATGTGCTAATAGACACATTAGTGTCTATTTAGTGGTCTAAAAAAATAGACCACTGTATTCATTTGAGATTTTAAAGAGAAGAATAAGTGTCCTTCTTAAACAACTGTTTGAATTAAGTTAAATTACTCTGAATTCTTAGAACCTGACATTGCTGTTGAGTCTCTAAGTATAAAAGGAATACATTTCTAACCCAGGCGTTGTGGGGCAGGCCTTTAACCCCAGCACTTAGGAGGCAGAGCCAGTCAGATCTCTGTGAGATGGAGGTCATCCTGGTGTCTCCACAGCAAGTTCTAGGATAGCTGGGGCTACAGGAGACCCTGTCTTAAACAAAGAGCATTTCTTCTGTTTCTTCTGTGCATTAAACAAATTTAAGAACATGAGATTCTTAGTTGCTTTCTGAATGGATTGATTTTGCTTGGTTTAGATATAGCTCACTGCATTTTAATAGACATGGACATAAATATTTTGTATGAAAATGCTTCTTTTAGCATGAACTTTGTAGATAAAAATATGGTGTTGCAATGTCTAAAGGCTGAAGGCCTAGAAAGACTAGAAAGTTTTAATTAGGCCTCCCTGCCCTAGCAGGGAAATGGAAGGCAGGGAGGTTTCCTTGACATACGAGAACTCTGTCCACCTCAGTGATGAAGGTATGTGGGGAGAAGGAGAAGAAACTCCCTCTAAGAAACTGCCCCATTTTTCTAAGGACCTGGGAACCTCCATGGCTCATTGCTTAAGATTTTTGCTATGATTTGAATATGGTTTGGCCTTTCTGAAACTCCAAATGGAGTTTAATCCTCATGAGAGTGTGAAAAGTGGGACCAGGTGGAACCTTTGAGCAGTGATTAAGGCTCTGCCCTTATGAATGGATTCCCTCATTCATGTCAACGTTCACAGATTAATCAGTTAATGGGCTATCATGAAGAGCTCTGCTATGGAAGCTAGTTTGGCTAGGTCTCTTGCCATGTCATCAGATGTTCTCTTTCAGGATTGTGGAGCAGAAGTTCATGGCCAAACATGGACCTTCAACCTTGAATAGGCCAGAATAAATCTCCTTTCTTCAAAAAAAAAAAAAGATCCTTTGTCTTTACTTCCTTTCTTTCACTGTTTTTATTTTTTATTTTTATTTTTATTTTTATTTTTTTGGTCTTTTTGAGACAGGGTCTCCCTATAGCCCCAGCTATCCTGGAACTCACTATGTAGACCAGGCTGGCCTTGAATTCACAGAGAGCCACCTGCCTCTGCATCCCGAGTGCTGAGATTAAAGGCATGTACCACCACGCCTGGCCACTGTTTTTATTTTTGTACAACTACCAGGATATTTTACCACAGGTCACAGGTTCAAACAAGGTCATGGTCCATTTATACTTTTCCTTGTAGTGTGGCCCCTGCAGATCAACCCAGTAGTTTTTGGCTTTGTACATTTAGGAACGCACTTTAGCTTTGTTAAATGTTAGACAATGGCTTGAGCCTGCCCTTCTGATGCGGTCGGATGTCAGTGACCCGTGACTTCCTCAGAGCAGAAGAGGACTTTGGCTATAAGATAACTCCTACCAAATGAAATTTTGATGAGTTAAGTGTAGATGAATCAGAAACATAAGTATTATATTTCCCTTGAAATAGATGAGGATTGAAAAATTAAGGGGAAATGTCTTGGAAAAATGTGGTAGGAGGTTTTGCCAAACCCAAAACATTTGAAAAAAATGATGTGGATATTTGTACAATATTCACTAGTTTTGCCTATCCCTAATTTTTATAGTTTGGCATTTAATCATGGGATCTGATACAATAGGATTGAAAATTTGGAGAAAAAGTAGGTTGCCACCTAACTGCCATGTATGCAGCACTGTGTTTTCTATAATTAGTTTTTAAATGTATTTCATTTTGTTTATTCTTCTTCCAAATTATTTAATAAAATAACTCATTTAGTTTATGGTACATTTGATTGATTCATTCTGTCTTTCAATCTCTTTCTTTTTGCATGGTTGGTTTAGAACTTAGAATTTATCGGGGCTGAAGAGATGGTTCAGAGATTAAAAGCACCGACTGCTCTTGCAGAGAGGATGTTCTTACAGAGGACCAGGGTTCGATTCCTAGCACCCACACAATAACTAACAACCATCTATAACTTCAGTTTCAGAGGCTCTCAGACCTTCTTCTGACTTATACAGTCATTGCACGACATGAGTACACTTAGATTTATGCAAGCAATACACTCATACACATAAAAAAGAAGTAATAATACATTATTTTTTAATTTGTCATGTGTATTCTAAACAGTTTTTTTTTTTTAATTGCTTGGTCATGGTTCATACTGTTGAGCCTTTCTTTCATCTTTGTTTCAGTCATGACTTGCAGTCTCCATTAACTTTTCTTTTTTTAAATATATATTATTTATTATTTTTATTTTATGTGTATGTGTGTATTGCCTGTATGTAGGTAAGTGCACCCGTGTCGTGCAATGCCCGCGGAAGACAGAAGAGGCTGTCGGATCCCCCTGGAACTGGAGTTATGAACAGTTGTTAGCTGCCATGTGGGTGCTGGGATTCGAACCCGGGTATTCTGCAAGAACAGCCAGTATTCTTAACCCCTGAGCCATCTCTCTAGCCCCCTTTTTCATTTTTTCTTTTCTGAATACTAATGTGATTTTGGGCTGACATCACAAGTGTATACATCTATAGAGCTCAATGGAATGCTTTGATACACACACAGACACACACATATTAACATATAATTTTCACTTACCTATTATATTTTCTGATGAGTCTTTTGAAAGTTACTCTCTTAGTTACTTTGAAATATACATTATCATTGACTCTGGTTATACTGCTATACAAACTTCTCAAAATCGATTCCTCCCATCTATCAGAAGCTGTTAAATCCTTGATTAAGAACCTCAGATTCCCTCTGTCCCAAGCCCCATCCCTAGCCTCCTCTGGACATCATTCTATTGTTTACTGCCATGAGCTCATCTGTTCTATATTCCACATGTAAATGAGATTAAGGGGAATTTGTCTTCATGTGCCTGGTTTATTTCACTTAGCATATGTTCCTCCGGATTCACCTATTTTGAACCAAATTACAGCATTTCCCCATTTTTGAAGCTCAATAATATTATTCTGTGTATATATAACACATTTCTTTATTTGGCATTCTGCTTATGGATACCTAGGTTTACTGCACACCTTAACTATTGTGCATAGCGCTGCTGAGGGAGGGGCACATATCCTCATGGCATTTCCACTGCACTTTAATTTGATGTCCAGAGCTACTTTTTAAAATTCTAATCAGGGTTCACATGGCTCCACCTTAACTACCAGCTCTTTGACCTTAAGCCAATAATCTCTTTGCCTTGATTTACTTACTTTAAAATGAGCATGAGAATATAACATTGCCTTTATATACAGTATATTTAAGAACCCAGAGCTGTACTACATACATAGTACTGAGTAATTCTCAACTGTTATTTAGTAGTACAAATGCTTATGTTATAAACACTTATAAATAGCCTTTCTTCTAAGCTCTTCTGAAATTGAAATCATTAAACATCCAGAATATGCGTATGGTGTGGCTTCAAGATTTCACCCCTCTATTTCTAGGTCTTCCATGTCCCTCTTTCCTCTATATCTTTTTTGGTTAAGGCTGTCATTGCACTGCATTGATAGAGGATGTACTACAGCCACTACTTCTACTTGGACAATTAGGGTCACACTCCATTCCTGTCTTCTGCTGCCCATGGTTCAGAGTAGCTCCTTCCCTGGTCTCTTGTGGTACTCTCCCCAGGGGAGAAGGCATTGCCCAGGACTACTGCATATATATACTGTCTCAGTGCATTTTTCTTGTTATAAAATATCTGAGAGTCATTTATAAAGAATACAAATTTATTTTGCACAATTCTGAAGGGTGAAAAACTCCAGCTCAAATTACCAGCAGACTTGTTGACTACTGGGGGCTTTCTTGCTGCATTTTAGCAAGATGGGTGCAGAGAGGGGAAGAGTTCTAAATACGATCAATATGTATTATATGAAATTTGCAAAGATTCAATAAAAATTATAAAGGAAGAAAAAACACTCGTCTTCACACAACAAAGAACAAGAGATCAAAATGAGTCTTTTAGTTCCCCCCACCCCCTTTATAATTGCTAATTCATTCATGAAAGCCATGCATCTCAATATAATCATTTTCACCAAATTCTTACCTCTTAATTACACCACATGGAGATTATATCAACATTAAATTTTGAGGTACATATACAGACCTTAGCATACCTCACCCCAGGACTCAATATCCTCAATAGAGGCATTGATTTAAAAAGATATAACCTCATCTTTAAGTTGTCATTTTTTTCCCAGAGTGGGATCAAACTGATTGTCATTTAATACAACAAAACATCTGGTATAGGAATCACATTTCCTAATAAAAGTTAGTTACTTTTTCAGAACAGTGATAAAAATACTCTACAGAAACAACTTAAAGGAAGAAAGATGTATTGTAAGTCATGGTTTCAGAAGTTCTCCTCCTATATGACAGATAGGGTATGGCTCTATCATGGCAGCCTGGCAAGACAGCAAAGGGAAGAGGGAGACGAAGAATGAGAGGGAAAGAGATTGAGATGACGAAGAAGAGAGGAAGAGAGAGGGTGAAAGGGAGATAGAGGAAGAGGGAGGGGGGAGGGAGGGGATAAGGGAAGGAAAGATAAAAGGAGGAAGGGCAAGAGGGCAAGAGGACAAGAGAGTTTGGGGACCTTTTTATTCCATCGGAGCCCACAACCCAGTCTCTGGGATGGTATAATCTAAGTTCAAGGTGGTCTCTCCTCCCTTCTTAAATTACCCTGTCTTGAAACTTCCTCACAGATCAGAGGTGTGTGTTCCTAATCTCCTATGTACTTCTCAAATCAAGTTGGCAATCACGATTAACCATCACAATAACTGATTTATTATTGCCATGCACAAAGCTGTCATCCATTTGAGCAGATGATGCAACTCTAATTCCAGATGGTAGAAAGCAGCCTACATTAGCTGAAATGATGAACCAAGAAAAATAGGAGTTTGTGCCATAAAGAGGATCATGAAAGCTGGGTGCTCTGCAAACTGAAGAGGTTCAGAACGTCTTTGTGGAAGAGATGGAATATGAAGCCAAACCTTCTGAAGTAAGATTGTTACTACCTGAATCAAAAGAGAGTAGAAGGGGCTGGAGAGATGGCTCAGTTGTTAAGAGCATTGGCTGCTCTTGCAGAGGACCCAGATTGGGTTCCCAGCACCCATATGGCAGGCATTGTAAGTCCAGTTCCAGGGGATCAGACACCCTCTTCTGGCCTCTGCAGGCATTGCATGCATGAGTGCACTTACATACATGCAGAGAAAACATTCATGCACATAAAATAGAAATAAAATTTTTAAATAAAGAGAGAGGGAAGAGCATTCTGTGAATCCAGAAGAGCATGAGTTGAGGATCAGGATCAGGGAAAGGAATGCACACAGATCAATAAGGAGAGGCTGCTTACTGAAGGGAGACCATGGTAAGAATTTGTATACTAGAGCTCTGGAGATAGTCTGTGCATACGGAATACATACAAAATAATCATCCTTGAAACATAGGCAGACATGAAGGAAGCTATGGACTGAGCTGAATGACTAGGAAAGTCAAGGTAAACTGTGGGACTAGAGAAATGACCTGACTTTTATCTCCAGTGTTTTGTTATGATCCAACAGCTGATTGAAACTGAATTTAAACTTTTACTACTTCTTAAAAATTATGCTAAGTGAATCAGTCTTTAAATAAATTGTGTTCTGCTGGGCAGGCAGGCCTGCCCACGAACATGTCTCCCTAGTTGGGCAGAATGAAAGTATTGATTCAACTCCTCTCCCTTTTCCTCTTCCTCCTTCTTTTCCTTCCTCCTCTACCTCACCCTTTTAGTTTCTGATATTCTTTTAATTCATCCACTAAGTTAAATTCAACCCTCACTTCCTCACCCCTTCATGCTCAGTGACGTGAAAGGGAATATTGGACATGGGACATATAACCTCCCCTGTTTTTGTTATGAGCTTCCGTCAACACATAGATACACAATATTAATGCATGTTCGTTCATGTGGATTTATTAGACATTTAATATATGCCAGACAATATTCTGAGAACTGAGAAAATAGCAGTGAAGAAGAACAACAAAGTAAGCAAAACAAGACTGGAGAGATGGCTCAGTGGTTAAGAGCACTGGCTGCTCTTGCAGAGGGCTAGCGTTCAATTCCCAGAACCCACATGGTGGCTTATAGTCATTCATAAGTCTAGTTCCAGGAGACCCAAAATATTCTTCTGGCTTCTACAGGCATTGCACACATGCAGACAAAACACTCATTGGCATAAAATAGAAGTAAATGAATAATTTGGGGCTGAAGAAATGGCTCAGCAATTAAGAGCACTGGTTGCTCTTGCAGAGGACCCAGATTCAGTTCCCCACACCCATATTGTGGTTAACAACTATCTATAACTCCAGTTCCAGGGGAATCCACCGCCCTTTTCTGGCCTCCACAGCCATTGCATGACACAGGTGTACTTACATCCATGTAGGCAATATACTCAAACACGTAAAATAGTAAATAAAATATTTAAAAATAAAATGAGGGAAGCAAGAAAGAAACAAAATTACACTGTATTTCCAGTGTCATCTTCTAAGTATCATGAAGAGAAGATAAAGCTGAAGAGAAGTGGGCATGGGCCTATGAGATACTACAGAAGCACTGCACTTTGTCTCTATTTAGAAGGTAATTTAGCACCAGTGTTAAGTCTGAGATGTTCAGACAGGGCTAGGACAGAGAAAACACAAGTACTCATCTTCATTCTTCCTATGATGATGGGACACTAGTCTGAATCGGTAAACAAGTTTTTCATCTCTGTCTGAACTCATAGATACTTATTTATACACAAACACACTTTCTAGTGGAATTAAAAGTACTTTAGAGTCTTAACTTTGGTTCTCTGGATAATAGTCCTCCAACTCTTAAATTTTCTTTTTCTTCTAGAGCCATGAGTTCTATATGCTGACAGCATTCCATATGACTCCTAGTGTGTCAGACTTCCCAGATCCAGCAGATGCTCCTGGTCCTGACCGTCAAATGTTCCTCCTTCCTAGACCTCAAATACAAAAGAATCTGAAGATTTGGGGGTTTTCTGACTCCTGGTTTCCAACATGATTCACGAAATTTGTAGAAATGAATCTTTATCCAATTATCTCACATATTTTCTAAGTTAGTTTATTTGAGTGAAATGTTTATGGGTTTATTCTCATTAGACCAAATCAGGAATTTTACAAACACATATCACTGGGTCCTGGGTAGGCGTAATTGACAGAAATATATAATTTATGTCCAATATTGACACCATTTATAAAGAAATTATCTACTCTTAGTTTTTTAAGGGTTCTCCACACTGCTTTCCACAGGGGTTGCACAAGTTTGCAATCCCACCATGTAAAAGTCTAGAGAGGAATATCCCTGGTAGAGGAAAGGGTAGATTCAGCAAAGAAAAGACTGAACGTTTGGACTGCTGTTAACGTCTGATTTGCTGCAAAGCAGGCAGATATGCCAAAGAGATCACTGCCTTTTCTTCAAAGCAAAGACCAAATAGAATATCCAGTATTTTGTGAAGATTTCTATGGGTAAGGCATAGAGACATCCTTTGTGAAATTAACTTTCTTAATCATCCCAACCATGTATGAAGTCTTGTTTATAGATGTGAAAACTGAGACACTATAAGAGTAAGTAATTTCTAAAAAGTCAAAGCCAGATTTAAATAAGACTGTTGGCCCTTGTGATGAAGAGTCATGCTTCTCAGCTTGATTAGATTGAGAGACACCTAAGAGGTTAATAAAGTACTCCTTGTATGTTGATGAAGGTTTCCAGAGACAGATTAACAGGGGAAGTTCTGCTTAGGAACTTGGGCAGAATAACAGAGAGAAATGAGGAAGCCAGCAACCCCTGGCACTCTCTCTGTTCCTGGCCACCATGATATTAGCTGTTCTGTTTCACTACACCCTCTCCATCACAGTGGACTGCAGTTTCTGAAACTATAAACTAATCTTTCTACCTTTAAACTGTGTTCGTCACATATTTGCCACAGCAAAGGAAAGCCTGACATGCATGGAATCCACAGTTCTGCTCTTCTGCCTTCTCTATGGGAAGCTCTGGATGGAAACGTCAGTAGCAAGATCACATGGACAGTGTTGAGAAGGGGCAGAAGAATATCGAATGGAATGAAGTATAAATCCTCTCTCCTGCATACTCTCTCACTTCAGTCAACTTCAAAGAGCTCTGCAAAATGTGCCTGATATCCTTGTGCATGAAAAGTAACAGAATCTGAAGACAAGGTATCATCTGTAGTATTTGGGCAAAGTGTCCCAAATGCCACAGTAGGTGCTGTAGATGCAGAAAGATTGTCTCACCCTGAGACCAATATCAAATGAGGAAGGAAAAATGGGAAAATTAAAACAACACTCAATTGGTTGCCTAACACAGCCTCAGATTTGTGTTTTAACTTAGAACAAGCTATTTCGACACTGAAACACTTTTCCAATCACTGTTTCAATAATGTAATTGGCTTCTCAAAGAACACAAAGAACTGATGGAACTTTAGGGAGCAGAAGCTGCCCAGTTTTCCATTCAGTGTGGTCCAGAAAGGGGGGCAAGATATATTAAAATCAGGTGAGCTCATCTGCAGTGGGAAGCTAAGGGTGGGGGTCATTTTTTATTCTTCAAAGAATTAATGGAGTAATAGGCTGAATGCAGAGGTGTGTTACATGTAGATCAAATAAAGTGTAAAATTTCAGTTTTATTTTTCAAGTTCTCTCTGAGCCAGAAACTAGTTTGCTACCTTTTGAAAAATTATTATGTACAAGCAGGCATTGAGACTTCTGCTCAGGAACCAGCCAAACTGATGGTCGTGGTAAGTAGAAACCTTATTTGTTCTGGGAAGCAAAACCAGTGGGAGAAAAAGGCGACTTTTGAACAAAATTATAAAAAGAAACAGATCTGAGGAATCTGGTAAAATTGAAATATTTAATCCAAAAAAGATAATAATGACTGAATGGAAAATAATATTCATACCTTCATATTTTGATTTCAAACACTGGAAATTTTTTATGGCGCATAGTCATTTCCATTGTAGTGGATAACTGTGTTTGATCAGTAGTGGTTTACTGAAGATACTTCTTCTAATTTCAGGTCACCTGGTAGCACAAAAAAATTAGTTGTGGAAATTGCTCTGATAACTATTTAGGTGAAAATCTGTCAACTAGTAATGGACTCCATTGGTGTCCAGTAGAAGGATGATTGCATTAAGAGAATAGCAAGGCAACTCTGACATAGCATAGCTGGGCATAGCTGGATTCTGAACACAGCAGTTGAGCTTGGCCCAGGAGGGTCTCTTGCAGGTGCTGATATGACCATATTTTTGAACAAGTTGGCTTGTATTTTAGGGGAAATATCAGTGTAGATATTTATCCATTCAGGACCCATGTCCAGAAATGTCATATTGCTTCCCACTTGGCAAATATAGATGGAAAAAATCTGGAAAAATAGACTTCTCATCTTGTTGCACATATTGAGCAAGGTGTTCATTGTTTTTCCACTTTAATAGCCTCCTTTTTGCCCAGGGGATGCAACCTTTAGGTTATATCATTTTTCTTGTTGAAATTTCAATTGTGATCTAAGGTTTCCTCAGTCCTCCTTGAAAATATTAGAATTTTATTCTCTGTTTTTGGTGTATGTGATACCTTAAGTTAGATCAGTAAATCAGGTTTTATAGCATGAAATGACATCAAGAAAGATATCCTGTGCTGTCTTTTGACATTCTTTTCCAGATCATTTACTCTATCCATATGTTCTTGAATAATTAATCAGTATAAAACTCATTTACTCCAAGACAAACCTCAAGTTCACCTTCTCTCTATAAATACCGCTTAATCCCAGTCAGCAGATAAACTCTGCTTCATGATGAAACAAAACAAAATAAAAATGTATTTCAGAATAAAGGTGACCTATTTATCAAAGAGGAGTTAATGGCAGTTTGTGATGTTATAAAAATATTACTTTTCAACATTGTGAAATTTCCTGCATCCGCATTAGTATGTCAGCTCGTGTTGTCATTATGTAGGTCTCTCTTAGGCAACCATATTGTTGAAATTTCATGGCTGGAACTTCCCAGTTACATCTGGAACACTATCTAACTGCAGGCATTCTGGTCCTATGGCTCTTAGAATCTTTCTTTCTCCTCTCCCTCAATGTTCCCTGAGCCTTAGGTACAGGGGTTGCATTTTAGAAATATCATCAATTAGAGCTGGGTGACCCCATTCTCTGGCTATTGACAAGATGTGGGTCTCTGTAACTACCTACATCTGTTGCCAAAAGAAGCTTCTTTGATGAAGGGTGAGAGCTACACTTATCTGTGGGATTAAGGATAAGATTTTAGAGTACAGTTAGAAATTGTATTGCCTTAGAATAATGGCTGCGGAGAGAGTAAGAATCGTGTTTCTAATGGAATGAGCTCCTCAAAAGGTTATCCAATGCTAAGTGGTCAGACCTAAACACATGTACACACTAGCACCACTAAATGGACTCAGCACACATACATATATCTGTGTATACATATACATATATATGTATATGTAACAGTAACAATTAGAGGTCAGGAACGTGAAAGAGAGGTTGGGAACGTGACATGAGTGGAAGGGGATGAGAGAAGAGTGGAACTGATGTAAATACAATATTAATGTATAATATTCTTAAAACTTAAAAAATGTAACTTTATACATTCTTTGACTTCTGTTAATGTTCTCCAGCTTTGTGTGTCCTTTGCCCAATGTCAAGCATCCCATTGGGTTTGGGGAATAACAAGATAGCACTTATCCAGAAATCTATAGCCATCTAAATTTTATTGCATTGAACTTAAATTACATGTTATATCTTTTTCATATTCATGTTAGACTCTGGTTACTTTTAGCATCTAAAATTGAATATTGGAAAACTATATATCCTTCATAAAATTCCAGAACCAATAAAGATATTTGAAATAGCTAAAATCAACATGTTATATATTTTAGCATCTAGGATTTTTTTAAGCTATACATAAAAATGAATGCAAGTTCATTTTCATATGAAAATCTATACCACTGGGCCAGGCATAGTAGCACACACCTTTAATCCCAGCACTCAAGAGACAGAGGCAGGTGAAACTCTGTGAGATCAAGGCCATCCTGGTCTACACTGCAAGTTCCAGGCCAGCTAGGGGTACAGGGAGACCCTGTCTCAAAAACAAAACAAACAAAAGAATGTGTACACACACACAAATGTATGTCCATGGAAGCTCACACCACTGAAGTTAAAACTCTTTTAAACTTGATGGAGAAGAAATATATTAGAAATAAGATGATGGTTTTAAAAGAGAAATTTTTAAAATACAATTAACCACCAACATTTCAACATAGAATACAATTAAAACCAATGCAATTAAAATTACCAAAACATAAATTAGTTTGGCAGAAAAGTCAATCTATGGAAAAGATTTATTAGTAAGTTTATATATCAAAAAATTCAATTATTCAGAACAAAATATCTAATTTCAGAGAAGAATCAAGACCACAATAATGCAGAAGTGTTTGAATTCCTGTTGTCGGTATGATGGTCTAGATATGAAATGTCCCCCTAAAATATTCATGTATTAGGAATTTGGACTTCAGGTGGTGGCAATCTTTTGAAGGTTCTGGAAATTTTAAGACGTGAGACCTAGCTGGACTTAGTGGCAACAGGTCCCTGTGGTTTCTCCTGTCTGTCACTCTGCTCTCTTTCTGTGTGAACAGCCCTTCTCTACTACATGCTCTACCTACCATGATGTAACACACAGTGCATAGGACCAATCAGCCACAGAATAAACCCCCTGAAGCTACATGCCAAAGTAACATTTTCCCCATAAGTTGTATGTCAGGTGTTTTGACTACAGCAACAAAAGGCCTAACTGAAATAACAGGTAATGCCATTTGTTTGGTATTTGCCAATTTTACATGAATTCACCAGTCAACATGTCAAGACTATTAAATACAAAATTAAGAGTGAGTAGAGTTTTCATGGGTTGACAGCCTAGCTGACTACATAATGACTCCTTTATTTATATTAAGAAATCATTCATTCAAACTCTTCTCCACCTTAGTGTAATTTTTAAATGTTTAAGTAATACATAGTAAATATATATATATAGGTATCAAGTACTGAGTGTTATTTCAGACCCAGATAATTGGCATATCCATCACTTCAGACTTTTATCATTCATTCGTGTTCTTTATTAGTTATTTTCACATACAAAATTAACTATTGTTAACTACAGACACCCTACTTTGCTTTTGAACATTAGAAGTTATTGATCCTATTCAACTGTACCCCTGCACCTGTTAATAATCCTCTTTCTACATCCCTTCCTAGACTCTGACAATCACTATTACACTCCCTTACCTCTATAAAATAAAGTTTAGATTTAAAGTTTGTGTAGAAATGCAACCCTGTTTGTAGTAGTTGGGAAGAAAAATAACCTTGAAATCTCCATAAACAAAATGATTCAAATTCTGCATTAAAATGGTCATTCATTTTAATCCATCACTTGGCTGACACAAAAGAAAGAATCTGAAAACTGGTGTAACATAAAGGGAAGCAAGTGTGTCACCACACAGGAGACTCCACACCAAACTGGAGTCCTTCATATAAGAGAAATAAGAGAAGAAAACAACTCAGCACACAGAAGAGGATGGGCATAAACTTTGATTACTTGATCTTAGCACTAGGTGGTAAGAAAGTAAAATTGTCTTTGAGATTTTGAACCACAAGTAGTCCTTACACAAGTGTTCCCAGTCCAAATCTACTGTCTTTGTGATCTGGCAAATGTAAATCAAGGAACTTGATTTAATTAGGTCCAACTTGGAAGTGTCCCTATGGGACAACTGAAGTAAAACACTCTTTTAAGAACTCAGTTTCAACCATACCTAAATCATTCCCAGATAAAATTTTAATGTGTGTTGTTATATGTAGAGGAAAGGACATGTACATAAAAACTCAAAACAAAGACAAATTAGCAATTAACTCAGATATTAGAATAAGTGGATATGAAGCATAAAATACATTTAATTAAATTAAGAAATAAAAGTCTATTAACATTTAAGTGGACTAAGGCAATATATAATGACCAAGCAACTTTGAATGAAAATCTAATATATATTTAAAAATAGAGCCAGGCATGGTTTCACATGCCTTTAATCCCAGCACTTGGGAGGCAGAGGCAGGCGGATCTCTGTGAGTTTGAGGCCAGCCTGGTCTACCTAGTGAGTTCCAAGGAAGCTGGGGCTACATGGAGACCCTGTCTCAAAAAGACAAAAGAAAAATAGAACACTAAATATTTTTATCATTTTTCAGTTTTTAAAAAAGTTATACTGTCTCTGATGTACCCTTTATTATTAGCTATTCCTTTCAAGTACAAATGGTTTTATGGACATGTACAATAAACTGCTTTTCCCTGTTACTGCTCACCTTTGTAATTCTCTTGATGCCTTCTTTTGATAAGCAGATATCTTAAGTTTATGAAGTCTGTTTAATAATCTTCTTTTTAGGGTAATTGCTTATTGTGTTGTTTAAGTTTGCCTACCTCAAAGTCCGCAAAATACTCTTTTACATTTTCTTCTAGAAACTTGGGGATTTTGTTGTTGTTTTTGACTTGCATGTCTGTGAGTCTACATCAAAGATTTTTTTGGATAGTATTTGAGGTAAAAGTCAATATCCCCAGTTTTCTTGGCTTTAAATTTGGCTATTCAAATATTAAGGAAACATATATAGAAAATGTCAACATTTCCCGCATGGACTTTCAGTGATGCCTACAGCATAAATCAGGGAATATGTCTTTTCTCTGAGCATCCTTTCATTTGAATTAGTCTGCTGTTTAGAACAGTTCCATACCAATTTCATGGTGGTAGTCATAAAATTAGTACAGGGAAGTGATAATGGACTTCTGCAAGATTTTTCTTCCAAATCAAGACTTTGTTTCCTTTTATAGAGTCTTTGCTTTTAAAACCAAATAAATTTTGGCTTCAAGGGTTAATTTTCAAAAAATGATATGATTTTAATAGGGATTGTATCACATTTATAGATCAGTTAGAGGATGTTAACCTCTTTTTAAAATATTCTTTTCCAGCATTAAATATATATGTATATATATATTTCAATGAATGAACTTTAAAAGTTTTAGCGTTTTTTGCAACAAAAGTTGTATTTTTATTTTTACATTATTATAAATGAATTTTTAAAAGGTAATTTTTAGTTTTTTGTTGCTAAGAAAAAGAAATTAAAGCTATATTATATCCAGTGACCTTTATATCCAGTAAATAAGTTACTTATTTACTCTAATTTCATTAGGTTCTTTTGGATACTCCATGTACATGATTGTGTCTTACGTTAAAAGCATCATTTTACTTTCCTTTGGTTTTTTTTTTTTTTGTGTGTGTGTGTGTGTGTGTGTGTGTGTGTGTGTGTTCTCATGTGGTGTTTGCACGTGATATGGAGGCCAGAACTGAATGCCAGGTGTCTTCCTCTGTCTCTCTCCATCTCATTTGAGACAGAGTCTCTTGCTGAACCACTTAGTGTTCTGCTTCTGTATAGATAACATAGGAATCTTCTCATTTATCATATTAACTAAAATTATATTGATTGGTTTCTGAATGGCAAGTCAACTTAAAATTATTATGATAAATAACTCTTAGTCAGATTGTGCATACAAAACTACCCTTTGCATAAATTTCTGGATGTTATTGACTATTTAATGCAATATTTTAGAGCTTTATTTTTGATAATAAATTGAATTCTATGTTTTGTTTCTTAAAATATCTTTGTCACGTTGAGGTATCAAAATCACGCTGGTCTCTTAAAAAATGGAAAATGTTCCTCTTTATACTACTTTTTGGAAGAGTCTGGAATTTTAACATTATTTCTTTCCCAAATGTTTTGAATAACTCAGCTGGAAACTTATCTGATACTGGAGAATTCTGTGAATAAATGTTTTTAATTATAGATTCAGTCATCCAATAAACATGTCGCCTCTTAGATTTTCTTCCTGTAATCATTTTAATTTTTTTTCAAGTAACTTGCCTAATTTCTTACAATTTTCAAATACATCGGTATAAATCTATTTATGCCTTATTTTTATTTTTTTAGCATTTCTAAGATATACAGTGGGTTCTCAGTGTATCATTTTTATTAATCATTTCAAAGAAACATCTTTCTGATTAGCTTATGTTTTCTATCAAATGCCTGATTTCTTTAATTGATTTCTGAATTTATATGCATTATTTTTTTTCTGCAGCCTTTGGTATTACCCTGTTTTCTTTTTATTTTTTTTTTTTTTTTTTTTTTGGTCTTTTTGAGACAGGGTCTCCCTGTAGCCCCAGCTGTCCTGGAACTCACTATGTAGACCAGACTGGCCTTGAACTCACAGAGATCTGCCTGCCTCTGCCTCCCAAGTGCTGGGATTAAAGGCATGCACTACCACACCCAGCTACCTTGTACTTTTTTGCATAGCTGCTTGTAATGGAAACTTAAAAATTAATTTTTTAAACTTTATCCCTGGTTAAAGCTATAAATTCTTTTTTAAAAATTTAAAAAGTATTTTATTTTATTTTTTTACAGAGCATAGGGTAGGGGTTTATTTACAGAAGAGTGGGCACCCCACATTATGTCTGTGACGTAAAGTTCACACTCAAATACAGATCCTGTGATCTCCAGACAGCCACAAAAATGATGAGAGAGGTGCCTTTTGGAGTTCTCAGCTTACACATCCTTTTCTCCTTCCCAACATGCAACAATCGGACTGATTGGACAGGAGGGGTAACTGACTCCCCCTCCATTCCTTGATGAGCCTGGGAAGGAGGTGTGACTATAGCTTGCCAGCATAGTGGTCACAGGACATTTCCAGTTAACACTCCACCCCTTCCTCCTGCTCTTACATTCTTTCCACCAACCTCTTCCACAAAAGTCTCTGAGCCTTGGAAGGGGTGGTAGGTGTGGGTTGATCTTCCTCCAGTTGTAACAAGGCACTGAAACTTTTGGTTCGCTGCATCATCTGTTTTCCATGGGCTGTTGGCCAGTTTCAGTGGGATTCCACCTACTATAAAAAACACACATAGCAAGAAACAAGAACACCTAAACAGTGACTGCTATAATAATTTAGCATATGGGTGGGTGGAAATACAAATGTTTGGTCGGTACTTTAGCAGGTGCATCATTTCCATCTAACAAAGCAATTGCAGTGACTTCCCACTGAGGCCTATGTTCCACCTGCTACAAGGGGTTGGCTGGGTCTACAGTACCAGATGTGTGTTGTACCCCTAGGAGTGGGCATTATATCCAATCAAAATTTTGCTGGTTGTACATACATTAGATTCCACTATTACACCAGCACGTACATCTTGTTTGGTATGTTCATAGTGCAACATGTGGGGTCTGTCATTGAGGAGAATTATAAGGAATTGTTCTCCCCCTGTCATCTGAGTGTTGCCTTTTGGCACCTTGAAAGCCATCCACCCAGGGGCAGGGAGTTTCCAGCTTAGTCTAAGCTTGATTTCTCCCTCTCCTGAGCTCACCTCATGCAGTGTCTTCAGCAACAGGGTTTTTCTGTCCACTTCTGGTGTACAACCAACATTATTGGCAGTGGCCTTTATTGTTTAGGGGACCCCTAGTGTCCCTCAGGCCAACAGTTCATAGAGGGCAATCCAGCTCTGGCACTGGGATTTTAAATGCTATAAATTCTTATCCGAGCATTGCTTTACCACTATCAGTCATGCCATTCTTACCCCCCTTTAAATCCATTGATGTTCTAGTAAATTTCCAAGGCTCTAGGAAGGCTCTGCTTATTCTTACCTACTGTTATTTTCATTCCACTGTCATCAAGAGCACATGTCTTGCTTCACTCTTTTGACTCTTTTGAACTGTTTTTTGTCTTGTTGTTAACTTGTTATGGTCCAACATAGTAAATGGTTAATCAACACACATCAAAAATGTTATTCTACAGTTCTTAGTGGAAATCTATTTTATGTAACAAATAAACTACAGTAGTCAGCAAGATCTTCTCTGCCCCATCTGACTCTTCTATATGCTGATGCTTTTGACAACAAAGACCTGTCCTACAATTCTTCTGATGTTTGCTTAGTTGTCTGTATTTTCTTTTAGTTCTGTCATACATTGACATTAAAATTATGTTATTTGGTGTATAAATCCTTGAAATTTTTATATCTTCTTTCAAAATCAATAGAAACTGACTCTTTTATGTAATTGATGGCAATTGGATTTTAGTATTTCATATAGCCATTTATATTTGTTTGTTTCTGAATTCCTCCTTCCCTGATTTCTTACAATTAATTTTCCCATTTGCCTGTTCTGTTTTTATCTTCACATTTTTATACTATTCCTTCAGACTATTCTAGAGATACTATGATTTCTTAAATTTTTATTTAAATTGTATTCGTTTGATTCTAATCAGTGCCAGTGCAAGGATCTTTTATTTTAAAAGACTTATTTTTCCTTTTTAAAAAATTTTATGTGTATGAGTGTATTGCCTGCATGTATATGAGTGCACCTGTGTCATGCAATGCCACGGAGGCCAGAAGAAGGCTTCGGATTCCCCTGGAACAGGTGTTATGGACAGTTTGTAGTCACTATGTGGCTGCTAGGAATCAAACCCAGGTCCTCTGCAAGAGCAGTCAGTGCCCTTAACGTCAAAGCCATCTCTCCAGCCCTGACATTTATTTTTTCTTTTTAAAGAGTTATCCATGTTGATATCCACAGTGGTTGCACCAATTTGCAATCCCACCAACAGTGGATGAAGGTTCCTCTTTCCCTGCATTCATGCCAGCATTTGGTGTCATTTGTTCTCTTAAACTTAGCCATTGTGACTCGGGTTAGATGAAATTTTAAAGTAGTTTTGATTTACATTTCCCTAATTACTAAGGATGTTGAACACTTTTTATGATGTTTCTTACCCACTGTTATTTCTTCTTTTGCGAGTTCTCTATTCAGATCCATAACCCATTTATTAATTGCATTATTTGTTGAGAAAAACCTACTTTGTTCACAACACTAGACCAACATAATTTCTTACTTTATTCTAAATATGCATCCTTATATTACAAAAAAGTATACCTTTCACCCCTCATCAAAGAAGTTTCTCTTTTACAACAGATGGAGACTACTACAGAGTCCCAGAACCGGTCAAAGGCAAAGAATTAGTGTCTGTTATATGCTTAACCTTTAGCCACACATCTTCAATGCAACCTCTAAATATAGGGTAAATGCATCTCTCAACCCTCACCAGAGAAGTTTTCTTATGCAGCAGATGGTGATTAACACAGGAACCCACAATTGGCCAGTGTGCAGAGAACAAGAGGTCACAGAATGCTTATCCCTGAACAGGACACCTATTTCAAACCTCTGCCTCCAAAGTAGAAGAGGCATAAGGATTCTCAGAGCCAAAGGACCACAAGGAAATATAGTTTTCCAGTCAGTTGGTCAGTTATTCATATGAACTCACAGTAATGGTGACAGTATGTACAATTCTATGCAAGCTCAAGTGGGTAAGAAATCCCAACCCAACCTAATGAACTTTTGTTATCTGATGGCCAATTTGTGCATACGTGTGTGTGTGTGTGTGTGTGTGTGTGTGTGTGTGTGTATGAAGTGTGTGTATTCAGGTGCAATTCTGAAAAATAAGTTCTCTCTTTCTACTGTGGGATCCACATATCAAACTCTTGTCAGGTTGTGTAGCAGGCACTTTTACCCCTTGAATCACCTTTCTGTCTTTGCACTATTATATGTGCGTGTACATATTATAAGCCCTACAAGGTGTCATTATTATCACCATTTATAGTCACTCCATATTTGCCTTGCTTATATTCTTATTTTATTTTCAGTTTCTTTGTTATCAGAAACTTTTCCATTATCTTATCCAAACAATAATCCTCACAATTTTTCCTATAATCTGAGAATATGTTTATTTCACCTTTGTTTATGAAAAATAATTTCTACAGTTTGGAATTGTAGATTGGAGGTTTCTTCTTTTCGAGCTTTAAGTTCATGATTCTTCAAATTCTATCATCCACAGTTTTATTATCAGTCTTTATGTTGCTCAATAATGAATGGTTCTTTGTTTCAGGTGTGTGTGTGTGTGTGTGCATGTGTGTGTGTGTGTGTGTGTATCTATGTCTATGTGTCTGTTGCATATTTATATGTGTGTGTGTCTATGTCTGTGTGTCTATGTGTGTCCTGCTTGTGTATCGTTTGTGTTTTGCTTTGGGGGTACAGGATCTCTCTCTTTATTCCTGCTGTCCTGGAACTTCAGGTTTAGTACTGAAGTCTAAAGTACTCTAGTCTCACACTTTTTTCTCTTGCTCCCACCTCCTAAATGCAGGAATAACAGAAATGGGCTACACACCCAGAGTGTCACCACTGCATCAGGGGCAGTTTATTTCCATGTGTTATAATTAAAGCCATAGAGCTTCTTAAACCAGGGGGCAGATATCTTTAATCAATTGGGGGCAATTCTAAGCAACCCAAGGACTCTGTACCTAGAGTTATAATTATGGATGATAGAAAAGAGAGATAAAGCTAGGGAGTTGTTCCCATATTATCTCTTTCTGCCCACCCCCTGAAAGGTCTTCCCTAAGGTGTACTAGTTACCTCTCTGGGAGAAATGTTTTGCAATACATTTCATACTAGCTTGAACCTGGTTATCCTCTTCAGTGAGCATAGTAGAATGTAAATATATGGACACTTTCATTTAATATGTAAAAATACAAATATATGTGAAACGTATAAAAATAATTTTGCTGTGTTGTTAGAATTACTCTTATTTTACTCCTTTTTGTTTATGTGCTATATTAAAAAAAAAAAAACTAGAAAGCTGTTTAAGTGCTTTAAAATATCCTGACTAGCCTAGTATGGCAGCCCACACCTTTAATCCCAGCGCTCAGGAAGAGGAACCAGGCATGTCTCTGTGAGGGCATGGTCAGCCTGCTCTATATAGCAAGTTCTAGGCCTGCTGGGGCTACAAGGAGACCTCGTTTCAACCCTCCTCCTCCTCATCCTGAGTAGACCTTGCCTCCTGGAGTGCTTTAAGTTATTCATTTAACTGATGCAATAACATTTTGTCAAAGATAACTACTTAATTGAGTAGGTATATTGTAATTTGTTTCCAAATTTACAGTAAGGAGAAGTTGCCTATAGTTGACTCATTTTTAAAAATCCTTTTAACCAGGCATGGTGATGTACACCTTTAATTTCAGCACTTGGGAAGCAGAGACAGGTGGATCTCAGTGAGTTTGAGGCCAGCCTTGCTACATAGCAAGTTCTACACCAGCCAGGGCTACAGAGTCTCTCTCTCTCTCTCTCTCTCTCTCTCTCTCTCTCTCTCTCTCTCACACACACACACACACACACACACACATATACAATTTTT
>NW_008351958.1:5443719-5461239 GCF_000622305.1 Nannospalax galili | reverse complement strand
TAACAAGAAAACCCTTTCAATAAATCATACAATACAGCATTGAACCATTTTTGAAAATTTACAATCTATATTAGATTCTCACACTCTTTGTCAGTTAATATTGCTCTTCAACTACACTCTTATTTTTTTCACAAAAGGCACCATACAGTTTTCTGTCCCCCAGAACAGTAAATTATACCAGAAGATTGGAAGATGTGGAAGATTGGAAAAGAACAATATTCAAATATACTTTACATAAGTTTTGCTCAGTATACATGACTTCTATATTTAATTTGAGCAGTGGAAAGGACATATTAATATTCCTCTGATAAACTTTTTATAAATTCCCATTACTTTTTTATCTAAAATATTTATTTAATTACATAATTCTGAAAACATATTACAAAAATTATTGATGTTAGTTTAAAATGATTTAGGATAACTTTAACAAAAATATGGAGCATTTTATGAAGAGCTATAGATTGAGTGAAAAACAAATTTTTCTTTTTTGAAAGTTCCATATTGTTAACATTTCAATTTACCATGCTTCCTAAATTGATAGAGAAGCTTAAATTCTTATTCTTAGATGAAAACCACATTATCTTTTGTTTTGAACTTAAAAATATTTTGTTGGCATTGCTTTCTTTAAGAAATAGCATAATTACACCGAAAAACTTTGTATACGTTGGAGAATTGGGAGGAGAAATGAATAACAAACTCACATTCTAGCAATGTGACAAATTTCATATTATTGTTGAAGGTTGGTAGTACAGCTTTGTCAGTAAATAATATTCAAAAATATGGTAGACATATAGAATTGTGAATTTTCATTCTAAAATACAATTACATATTTTTAGTTTGATAATTAAAGTCACTTAGTTATTATAGTTCTTTCTTTTTCTTTCTTAACTTCCCCGACTATGATTTTATACAAGTTCAACTAGACTTTACAGTTTTTTATAGAGCATAGGTGAAGGCATACTGGGGCTGTAGAGGAATAATAGAAAAATAATGGAAAATCTCTTGGTGCCTGGTAATAGGAACAGTCCAACAGCAAGGCCTGGATGCCCAGGACCATGTGAGGAGTGAAGACCACAGCTGGCTCTCAGGAGAGGTGGAAGGTCCATTCCAGTGAATCAGTCCTCCCAAGACAAGAATTTGCAAATGACAGAGACGTCCTATGTCCCCAGCATAAGAGGCAAAGCCACTGCCATGCACAGCTTGAGAGCTCAGAGGAGAGGGGCTGTGGGGAATGTAGCCACTCAGAGAAGGCTGAAACTGCTGCCCAACATTGAGAAGTCCTCCAGTTTTCACTCTGCTCTACCTTCAGCCTACCACCAGAGGGACATGGAACTGTGGCTCCCAATAGGGAACCAAAGCTCTAGGCTCAAGTGAGAGGATCACATCTCCAGTTTACAGGAGGGGACCAGAAGCCTAGCTCATAAGAGGAAACCATAGGTCCAGGTTCACAGGAGAGGACCACAGCTCCTGCACATGAAAAGGAACCACAGCTCAGTCTCACAGGAGGCGACCATGACTCCTGCTCACTGGAGGGGACCACAACTGTAGCTCACCGGAGGGAACCACAGCTCCAGGTTCACAGGATGGGACCAGAGCTCCAGCTCACAGGAGAGGACCAGAACTCTGGCTCAGGTGCTGAGACCACAGCTCCATTACAAGAAGGGACTACAGTTCCAGATTCATGGGATGTGACCACAGCTTCAGGTTCACAAGAGGAGATCGCAGCTTCAGCTCATGGAAGGGGACCACAGCTTCAGGCTCCTGGGAAGCAACCACAGTTTCAGGCTCATAGGAGAGGATCTCAGCTCTGATTCACAGGAGATAAGGAAACAAGCATAGCTTCAGCTTATAGGAGGGAACTACAGCTCTCTGGCTTATAGGAGGGGAATCACAGACACAGGCTCATGAGAGACAACCACAGTTTTAGGTTCACAGAACACGATCCCCAGTTTAAGTTTCCCCATGGGATATCACAGTTTCAGGGTCCAGGAAGTGGGTCACAATTTCAATTATACTGGTTCCCACTATTTTCCTGTTGCTCTGTCCACATAATTATACTTGTGTTTAAGATAGAGCATTTTGACTTCTGTGTAGCAAATGGAGGCAAGAGTTACTTGCTGGCTAAAGAGCTTTAGTGTTGAAGATAAGCACCTCTCACTTTTGCTTAAGGAGACAGATGTATCCCATTTTTTGTCTGTTTTTCTGATTTTTGCTCAAGAAGACAGTGGATTGCATTTTGTGGTAGTGGTGATATTGGTTGGTTGTGGCTGGTTATCTTTTTTGGCTTCTGGGGCCTTCACATCTTCCTCCCTGTCCAGTAGAGCTAATGATGGAACATCTTAAAGGACTTGTGTTTTGTTGAGAGCTTCCACTCCACCGTCTTGGACCTTCAGCTATTTTTTTCTTACTTGCCAAGTCCTTTCTCACCTGTGCCCAGCAATCAGTCTTTGTCTTTCTTGGGGTTGATCTCCTAGGTGATGAAGCCCATACAAGAGAGGTGTACAGGGGCACAGTGGAGTATTCAAAACTGCCTTCTGGATGAACCCAATGCCAGGCCCCTGAAACCTGAGAGAGGCAACCCTGGTCCCCAGGTCCACAGTTACCCAGGGGCTATGTCTATTCCCATCACTTATCACTTATTATTAGACATATGACAATATGGATAGTGATGACAGGAGCATCTGTGGGTCATTCGTGTATCTGCAGGCATGTGACTATATTAGAAACATTTTACTAATTGATCAGAGCCTGCTGCAAAGCTTTGGCTCTTTCAATAATCAGTTACTGCTCTGTGCTAACACCTTGTGATACAAAGATAATCCTAGCAAATCTTTTAATACTAAAATATTTGTAGAGGGACTGAAGAGATGACTTGGCACTTGAGAGTCTGTACTGCTTTTCTAGGGGATCAGAGTTCAGTTCAGAGCACCCCCATTGGACAACTCCCAATCACCTGTAATGGGAGCTCTAAGGCATCTGATAATCTTTTGGTCTGGACATTTTCACACACATGGCATATATTCACACACACACACACACACGTACACACTTAAAATAAAACAATAAAAGTAAATATTTGTGAATACTTCTGAATATGTAAAGAGGGAAGCAAAGGGGTAAAGGTAGTAACAGACATACAATCCCAATTTATGTTTTGCTCAAAATGAAAAGAGTATGTCTGTAAATTGGTAAATAAAGATCCCCAAAGAGATGGAGTTAAAGCCATAAAGATTGTGTACCCTGTGGGGCATATGCATTCATAAACACATGCACAAGAGAGAGAGAGAGAGAGAGAGAGAGAGAGAGAGAGAGAGAGAGAGAGAATATGGCTCAAACCATTAGAGCCTCAGATGTCTGGGAGTGCAAGATAGAGTAAAAGTGAACTCAGAGAGTTCAGTCCATCTTCAGAAGGCACAGGATGCAGAATAAACTGTGGATATAGACTCAGACCTCAGAACAGGGAAGAGTAAATGTAAGGAAAGTTTATTTTCATTTAATTTATCTGAGGGGAAAAGGAAAGGAAATATTTGAATAGGGTAATGACATGCCAAAGTTGGCCTGAAAAAGATTTATCACATGAATCACTAACAAGTCTCAGAGATTACAGAGGCCAGCCAGAAAAGTGCAAAACTCATGAAGAAGAATTTATATTAAAAAATAATATTTTATTGATGATTTGAGAACTTCACTCAACATACTTTGATAATATTTAAACTCCCCTCCCCTATTCTCTCCCAGATCCACTCAACCTTCCTATCTCCATGTCACCAGAATTCTCTCTGGGTCTCTTGCACTATCAGACAAACCATATAACATATCTTTATGTGCATTTATCATTATCATGGAGGAGAGAGAGAAGTGACTTAGAAAGAAATGAACACCCAGTGCCTAGCTCCGCGCCCAGCTTCTCGCAGCCCAGCTCTGCCCTGCCTGCCATACCAGATTGCTTCCATGGCACGCCCATATTACCCCTATTCACCCAAGCTTCAGGGGCCAGAGGTCTCACCCCAGGTCTGTAAGTACCCTCTCTCCAGATGTGGATGAGACACCAAGGCCAGCTCTTCTCCACATCCACCGTCGCTTGTTCCCCAAGTGCCTGCCACAGATTTCTGTTGCTCCCCATCCGGGCTGGTTCCAGCCTCCACTCCCAAGATGGTTCCACAAGCCCCTCCTTCTACGGCTAACTCTCCACAGTCAACTCTCTACAGCAGGCTCCACCCCTTGGAGGAACCAGGACCCCTGGGGAACACAATCCCCTTCATGCTGTCTTAGGACTAATGAGTCTATTTTGTATTCCCCAAATGCACTTCAGTATGAACCCATCCCTCGGATCCTGGTCAACCTGCTTGGCATCATACCTTAAAGGAAAACTGAGTCTGCCTATCCTAGTATTTATCAATTACCAAGTAAGGCTGGGGATTCTTGTCCACCTCCCTCATTCATGCCAGGTTTTTGTCTGGTTTGAAATTGTGCAAGTTTGTCTTCATGCAGGTTTTGGGCATGTTGTCTAAGAGCTGTGAGTTCATATGGGCAACTGTCCTGTTTGTCTGGAAAACATGGTTTCCTTGTATTCATCCACCACCTCTGGCCTCTTAAATCTTTCTTCCCCCTCTTCTAAAATGATCCCTGAGCCTTAAGTGGCAAGGATGTGACACAGGTGTCCCATTTAGAGTCAAGCATTCTGAATGACTAGATGTTAGTTTCTGGGTTAAGTGTCATCTTCTGCAAGAAGAAGCTTCTCTGATCAGATATGAGATATGCACTGATCTATGGGTATAAGATTAAGTCATTAGGAGTTGGTTTAATACTATGCCCATTTAGCAGGATAATAGTAGCAGGTTCTTCTCTACTGCCTGTGATCTGTCTAGCCATGGGTTCTTGACCTTGATTACAGTGACAATTATAAAAATTTTAAGAAAAAATGAATAAACATGGTCTTCTAAAAAAATGGAGACTTCTCTACTTCCATGGTCCTGCGGGATTGGCAGGCCTCTCTCCAACCTGCAGGCCTCTCTCTGAGGTAAGTCCATCGCACCCTCCACAAGCCTTGACTCCCCCAGCTTCATTCACACTTTCCTCTCCCCTGCCGGTCTCTTCCTAGTTTGGGTCCTCTCTCATTCCTTGTCTTAGGGCCCCAGACACCTGGGGAACCACTACTGCTTCCTGATCCTTTTCATTAGGAAAAACTCAGTGTCTTCTCTGGTCCCCAGGAGCAATGCTTCTTGGCCTGGCCCTGCCCTCACCTCCCTCTGCTTCCCTGGGCCTGAACCACCCACCAGCCTCTTTCCCGTACATGTACATGGGGGCTGACCTTTCCTCTTCCTGATCCTTTGCGTCCAGACCAACCCAGCTCCTCAGTGCAGTCCCAAGGAGTCCATGGGGCCACTTCCCAACCCCAACTTCCTTTACATCTCTGGGTGGCACGGCCACCAGCTGCACTAGACAAGCATCATTCCTGGGCCTGGCTCCCAGGCCAGTCCAAACCCCAAACTCCTGAGGCCAAAATCTTTCCTGGAAAGATCCAGACCCTAGGAGAAAGCCTGAGAGTATCCAATCCTCATCTGACTTGGGGCTCTGTGGGGACTCCTGAAGACAAAAGCAATCTGGCCACTCCAATATAAAATCAAAAGAGAGAACCGGAAGCTTAGATGAACCAGCATTTCATGATAGAAAAGTAAACCACAAAGACACATAAAGTTCACAAAAAGAAGCAGACCTAATTTGAAGGCTTGAGTCTCACACAAGAATCAGAAACTACAAAAGAAATCCACATGTCAAAATCACAGAGAAAAAATAATAACATAAAAAAGCAAAATAACATATCCCCACAAAATACCAATAGCCCTCCAGACAAGTACAATGAGAAACCCCTAGAGATAACAAAGGACACAGAACTCAAAAGAAGAGTTATAAACATGATAAAAGAATTCAGTGAATTTAAAGAACACACAAACAAATCAAAGAACTAAAGGAAGATAGGGATAAACTTCTGAATGAATTCAGAAAAGAGAAATATTGAATATTACTCAGGCTGAAATGAAGAAGGAAGTGAAACACTCACTAAGCCAATTAGAAACGACAGGCGAAAGCCTCACCAATAAGATGAACAAAATGAAAAACAGAGTATCAAGATTGGAAGATAAAGTGGACAAATTAGATTATTCAAGCAAAGATTATGAAAAATTTAAGAAATCACAAGAATGGAATATGCAGGAATTGTGTGACACCATAAAAAGACCAAACTTAGGAATCATAGGCTTACAGGAAGGAGAAGAACCCCAAGATAATGGCATGGCCCAGATCTTCAACAGAATCAGGAAAGAAAATTTCTCCAAAATTAAAGAAAGACATGCCCATACAAATACAAGAAGCATATAGAGCACCAAACAGACAGGACCAGAAAAGAAACTCTCCACGGCACACATTGGCAACACTTAAACGTACAAAAAAAAAAAAAAAAAAGAGACAATACTGAAAGCTGCAAAAGAGAAACAACAAGTCACAAATAAAGGAAAACCCATTAGGATTACAGCTGACTTTTCAGTGCAAACTATGAAAGCCAGAAGAGCCTGGACCAAAGTATTCCCAGTTTTAAATGACCACAGATGCCCACCCAGATTAATAGACCCAGCCAAAATGTCTATTATAGTTGAAGGGGAAAGAAAAATCTTCTATGACATAAAAAGGCCAAAGGAATTCATGTCCACAAAACTTCCCTTCAGAGAGTTCTGGAAGCAATACAAAGAGCTGAAGAATGGATGACTATACCCAAGGGGTGTGGAAAGAAATCCAATGAAAGTATAACTGTGGAAAAGTACAGCTATATCAAGAATGTAAACAGAAACAAAAATGACAGGATTCAATACTCATCTTTCATTAATAACTTTAAACATTAATGGACTGAACTCCCCAGTCAAAAGACACAGACTATATGAATGGATTAAGAAACAAAACCCATCTTTTTTGTTGTCTGCAAGAAACTCATCTCACTTTCAAGGACAGGCACTATCTTAAGGTAAAAGGATTTACTATTTTTTTTTGCTGTGACTTTGACATGTGGATTTCTTTTGTAGTTTCTGATTCTTGTGTGAGACTCAAGCCTTCCTTGGTTGAGTTGAGGTCTGCTTCTTTTTGTAAACTTTATGTGCCTTTGTGGTTTAATTGTTGGGCATGAAAAGCTGGTTGGTCTAGGCTTCTGGTTCTCTCTTTTAATTTTATATTGGAGTGGCCAAATTGCTTTCTCCCAACTCATTGATAGTAGGGGACTTCAGTACCCCACTGTCTCCATTAGAAAAGTCAACAGGGCAGAGAGTTAACAGAGAGATATCTGAATTAAACTATACCATATATCAAATGGACTTAACAGACATCTACTGAGTATTCCACCCAAGCACCAAAGGACATACTTTCTACTCAGCACCCCATGGAACCTTCTCTAAAATCAACCATATACTGGGGCACGAAACAAACCTCAACAAATACAAAAAGATTGAAATAATTCCATGCATTCTATCAGACCACAATGCAATAAATCTTATAATCAACACTGGAAGAAGCCCTAATCATAACATGAACACATGGAGATTAAACAACACACTCCTGAACGATGAATGGGTCAAAAGAGAAATTAAGAAAGAAAAGTATTCCTGGAATTAAATGAAAAGGACAATTAAACACAACAAAATCTCTGGGACACGGTGAAAGCGGTCCTTAGAGGGAAATTTATAGTGCTAAATGCCTACATTAAAAAATCAGAAAGAACACAAATGAATGACTTATCATTGGAACTCAACACACTTGAAAAGCAACAGCAAACGAAACCCAAACCCAGCAGACAAGAAGAAATAACAAAAACCAGGGCAGAAATTAAGGATATTGAAACAAAGAAAACAATACAAATAATCAACAATTCCAAGAGCTGGTTCTTTGAAAAGATAAACAAGATTGACAGACTGCTAATGCAGTAAACCAAAAGAAAGAAAGAGCACCTCCAAACCAACAAAATCAGAGAGGAAAGGGGAAACATCAGAACAGACACCAGAAAGATACAGAACATTATAAGGGAATACTTTAAAAACCTGTATGCTTCTAAATTTGAAAACCTAAAGAAATGGACAGATATCTAAAGGCATGGGAACCACCAAAACTAAACCAAGAAGAGATTAACAGGTTAAACAGACCCATAACACAAAAAGAAATTGAAACAGTAATACAAAACCTCCCGACTAAAAAAAGCCCAGGACCAGATGGATTTACAGCAGAATTCTATCAGACATTTAAAGAAGATCTGCATCCAATACTACTTAATTTATTCAAAAAAATAGAAATGGAGGGAGAGCTTCCAAATTCCTTCTATGAAGCCTGAATCATTCTTCTACCAAAGCCAGGTACAGATACAACCCAAAAAGAAAACTATAGACCCACATCCTTATTGAACATAGATGCAAAAATTCTCAACAAGATACTTGCAAACCGCATACAGACACACATCAAAAAGGTCATCCACCATGATCAAGTCAGCTTTATCCCAGTGATGCAGGGATGGTTCAATATACATAAGTCAATAAACATCATAAATCATATAAATGGGCTCAAAGACAAGAACCACATGGTCATCTCAATAGTTGCAGAGGAGTTTGACAAAATTCAACATGCATTTATGTTCAAAGTCCTAGAGGGAATTAGACTGGAGGGAATGTAGCTCAACATAATTAAAGCCATGTATAACAAACCCACAGCCAACATCATTCTAAATGGAGAAAAACTAGAAGCATTCCCACTGAAATCAGGAACCAGACTGCGCTGTCCACTATCTCCACTTCTCTTTAACATAGTACTTGAAACTCTTGCAACAGCAATAAGACAAGAGAAGGAATTTAAAGAGTAATAATTAGAAAAGTGTAGGAGGAAGTGCGGCCTGAACAACCAGTGCATGCACACTGCAAACTTGCCAAAAACTTCCAATTGAGTCAAATCTGTATTCTGCCAAAGGACATAGAGACAGCTGGCGCAAGATAGCTTGACATAGTGAGCCAATGAGGATCAGACACAATCTGAGACTACCTACTGGGGCCAATATTACATTGGGAGAGAGGTATATAAGGCAGTCCCATATCCTCAATAACTGAGTCTGCAGCTTCTCGCACTGCCTGCTTCTCACCTGACTCTTGGTGTCTGTGATGTGACTCCACACCGACTCTACCCCGAATCGGAAGGTCCCAGGGCACTCACAACATCTGGTGCCCAACATGGGGCCCCATGCTGCCATGGGCATTGACCCCACTTGGGCTCTGGCCACTGCTGTCATAGCCACCTTTCTTTTTTGGACCCCGATCTTTGCACTTTTCTGCCGACAGTGCGTAGACCATTCCTGAGATCAGCTTTAGTTTCGTTTTCTCTACCCTCAACAGCCTGGGCACTTCCCCCTTTCTCTGGCGTTGCAAGACGCCCCCATCTGAAGTTCTGGTAAGTCAGCCCCTTTGTGTTCTCTCTACCTTCAGTCTTCTCATGGCTGAGTGTAGGGACCCCCTCCCTTCCTTTCCCTCTGTCTCGTCCGTTGGTTAGGGAGGAATATATTTTGTGCCTCCACATAATGACTGACCCCCTAGGAGGATGAACCCAGGAGTGGCCCCGACTGCCGCCTCTCCTCTGGAGACACTGTGTGGGCATCCGGCCATTCCCTAATGAACCACAGAAGTTCCCCAATAAGCACAAGACATTCTGGGTCCGACACACTCTCTTGTTTGTCTTAGCTCCCTCCCATCATAGGCAACCTACCTCCTCATTGCAGGGAGCCCCAAATTCGGGCCCTTAAATCCCTCTTAGTCACACGGGGTCTCAAGGTTAAGTCGAATGGCCTGGACACCTTCTAGAATGAGACTACCATCCTTGCACTGTGGGTGACCCCTTAGAATATGTGGAACACTGACCTCTGGATGCACATTCTTTTCCTTGCTTGGAAGTGTGAGGTCTCATCAGGTGTCATCCCACCTGCTTCATTTGTTCCCATTCTCCTGGCCATCATAGCTAGCCTCAACTCCTCCTCTCCAGAGGATGTGATCTCAGCCCACAATAAACACTGTCAGGAGCAGGTCACTGTCAACTTGTCCATCTCTTCTCCCCCGATGGGACTCGATAATGATTCTGTCCCTGACAAGGAAAATGAGGAGCCAGCTGGCACCTCGGCACCACTGGCCAGTCATACACCCCCCAGACCCACAACCACTCCACCCGCTAAATACCCTTGGAGGAGATACACTCCTTACATGACCCTACTGCCCTGGAGCCATCCTTCTCCGCCCCCCCCTTTCAAGTTGCCCACCCATACATCCCCTATTGCCAGGACTTACTACCCAGCCCGTCTCTGCCTTCCCCGTCAATGTGGGTCCTCATGCCACTAACCAGCCCTGGGCACCCACCCCCTTGGTGGACCTCTCCCTTATTTGTAAGGCCACCATCTGGATGCTGGTGGTTAATGCTACCCATTTCCACGCTCTTACCCTAATGGCCCAAACTGATTTACAGCCCCCACCCCAGTGAGCTAAATGTGATTTTGGTATTGCTGCTATTGTTGCAACCATATTGGCATCTATTGGCATTGACACGGACAGCAACTATGGTCTAGACACTGAACTGAGTGGTGTCATATTTGACAGAGGCTTTACACACACAGAATCTTATTCAACAGCATATATACCGGGCAGTTCATATCCTACAACAACAAATTGACCTCTTGGGGGAAGAATTGCAAATTCTGTGAGACATGACTTTACTTGCTTGTGACCCACGTTTCAAGGCCCTATGCCTAACCCCATACCAGGTGCCTTAACTACTCCATTCTCCTTCGTGACCAAATAATCCAGTTAAATTATATACAGGCGCCTGTTTTGACCCTTGATGGTGGTTTCTTCACTGTCTGGAATAACATTAAAAGTCTATTCTCACCATCCTGGTCATTCACATATTCCTCCTTGGGGGTAATTCTTTTGGTCCTACTCATCCTTGTCAAGTGTCTCTTTCAGCATGCCTGATGGCAAAAATCTGTCAAAAGAGCTGAACTCCAGGTCTTCTTGGCACTTCAACACACAGGCCGTGATCCTCCCCATGAGGTCCTACAGGCCTGGCTCATGGAAATCCATGAGCCCTCTGTATAATTGGCTTCCCTGATCACCCTGGTGGGCTCAGAACCAGGGCAGCAACCCTTGGAGGGCCAGTAGTCAATAACGGGTAAGAATTTGTATGACAAGTCAACTTAAGACAGGCATGGTCCATAATGCTGGGGGGCCCTGAGGCGGGGGTCAACAAGGCCAAGGCTAAGAATCTTGGCTCCCACTAGAGCTTCACAAAAAGAAAAGGGTGGATATGTAGGAGGAAGGGCAGCCTGAACAACCATCGCATGCACGCTGCAAACGCACCAAAAACATGCAGTTGAGTCGAACACGTATTCTGCCAAAGGACATAGAGACGGCTGATGCAAGATAGCTCAACATAGAGAGCCAATGAGGATCAGACACAACCCAAGAAGGCCTACTGGGGCCAATGGGCAGTCCCATATCTGTAATAAATGAGTCTGCACCTGCTCACACTGCCTGCTTCTCACCTGACTCCCGGTGTCTGTGTTGTGACTCCACGCTGATTCTACCCTCACTCGGAGGGTCCCAGGGCACTCACAACAGAAAAGAAGAGATCAAATTATCACTTTTAGCAGATGACATGATATTACACCTAAGAGATGCCAAAAATTCCACCCAAAAACTCCGAGAAATTATTAACACATTCAGTAAAGCGGCAGGTTACAAAATTAACCTACAGGCTTCTGTAGCCTTTCTATATACCAATAACAAGCAATCAGAGAAAAAGCACATGGAAACACTCCCGTTCACAATAGCTTCAAAAAATAAAATATATTGGAATAAACCTGATCAAAGACATTAAAGAGCTCTGCAATTAAAATTTTATATCTTTAAAGAAAGAAATTGAGGAAGACATCAGAAGATGGAAGGACCTCCCATGCTCATGGATTAGAAGAAATAATATTGAGAAAAAGACCATCCTACCAAAAGCCATTTATAGATTTTACGTAATGCCAGTCAAAATACCCATGACATTTTTCACAGAATTGGAAAAAACTATACTAAGATTCATATGGAAGCACAAAAAAACCTGGGATAGCCAAATGAACCCCAAGCACTAAGAGCAATGCCGGGGGGATTACTATACCAGACTTTAAGCTGTATTACAGAGCTATAGTCATAAAAACAACATGGTACTGGCACAAAAATAGACCTATAGATCAATGGAACAAAATTGAAGACCCAAATGTGAGTAAATGCAATTTCAGCCACCTGATATTTGACAAAGGGGCCAAGAATATTCACTGGAGGAAAGACAGCATGTTCAGCAAATGGTGCTGGAAAACTGGATCTTCAAATGTAGAAAAATGAAACTAAACCCCTAACTTTCACCTTGCACAAAAGTTAATTCCAAATGGCTCAAAGACCTCAATGTAAAGCCTGAAACTCTGAAACTATTAGAAGAAAGTATTTGGAAAGCCCTACAAAATATAGGTGTAGGAAAGGAGTTTCTAAACCGGACATCAATTGCTCAGGAAACAAGGGCAAGAATTACAAAATGAGACCTCATTAAACTAAAAAGCTTCTGTATATCAAATGAGGCAACAAAGGAAGCAAACAGAAAACCCACAGAATGGGAGAAATTCTTCACCAGCAATACATCCAACAGAGGTTTAATAACCAGAATATATAATGAACTCAAAAAACAAAGAATCAAGAAAAGAAGTAACCTATGACCCAGTTAAAAGATGGGCTAGAGATCTAAACAGAGTTCTGAAAGAAAGAAATAAAGATGGCTAAGAAACACCTCAAAAAGTGTTCATCATCTTTAATAATTAGGGAAATGCAAATTAAAACCACTTTAAGATTTCACCTTTCCCCAGTCAGACTGGCTAAGATCAAGAAAACAAATGATACCAAATGTTGGAGAGGATGTGGGGAAAGAGGGAGACTCATCCACTGCTGGTGTGGCTGCAAACTGGTTTAACCCCTATGGAAAGCAGTGTGAAAAACTCTTAAAAAACTACAAATGAACCTATCATTTGACCCAGTTATACCACTCCTTGACATACACCCAAAGAACTCACGTTATTGCAGAGACACTTGTACATCCATGTTCGTTTCTGCTCTTTTCACAATAGCTAAGAGATGGAAGCAACTTAAGTGTCCCTCAGTTGACGAGTGGATCATGAAAATGTGGTTCATTTATACGATGGAGTTTTACTCAGCAATAAAGGTGAAATCATGAAATTTTCAGGTAAATGGATGGAACGAGAAACTGTTATACTAAGTGACGTAACACAGACTCAGAAAAAAAAAAATCGACATATGTTCTACCTCATATGTGGATCCTGGAACCAGACTCTGATAAATGAGTATGTGATCAGACATAACTGCAGGAACCAGGATAATGGAGAGGAAACAGGGAGGTAAAGGAAAAGTAAGAACCTGAAAGAGAAGAACAGTAGGAAACAGGCCTTAATAAGGGAGATATGGATAAAAATTGGGTTAGTTTAAGGGAGAGGGAAGGGCAAGGTATACAAGGAACCTAGGGGATAAAGGGAAAGAAAGAGCTCAAGAGAGGTAGGACCACAGGAGAAGGGTATTAGTAAGGGAGAAAGGGGGGAAATGAGGGCACCTTAAGTGGGAAAAAAATGATGGAGGGGAGAGACAAGGCAAGAGATAATCAATGCCTAGCTAGTTTTGAAAACAAGAGGGAACCATATTACTCCTACAACCTACTGACAAATTATACAAAGCAGATCAAGAAATATATGTCTAGGTAAGGGTAATTAAAAGTACCAGACTGGTGGAACTAAACTTCTTGGGTGTTTAACAGCCATACTCTGAGGCCTATACTAAGTTGGTCAGAGGGACATAAAGGACACTTTTTGCTCCTTGCCTTCCTAGGTCGACTAGTTCCAGGGGACTATGACATCTCTCAAAATGTCCTATAACGGTGGTGGGTCACCTGTCCTCTTGATCAAGGAGGCCGAGGAGACCCCACCAGATGGACTTGAACCAGTGTCCAGTCTACAAACAGTAGGGTCAACACAGAGGAATCGCTTTCTCCATGCTTCTAAGTGAAGCTAACCATGGTCATGCAGGACCTTTGACTTATCTTCACATAGACAGAACTGGTAGAAGAAAGGAGTCAGGGGCTCCTCCCAAAACCATATGACCCCTGAGGAACAGATCCTCAAATGACCTTAAGAGTAAAAATAAATTGTTTTATCTGGACCAACTGTATGGCCTTAAACATCCAAAAGGACAGTATAAGCAAAGATTAAATCGGCCAATATAATTTCTTAACAGTCCACACACATAGTTAAATGCTACATTACAAGCAACAATGCCAGATAGGAGATGCCTTCTTTTGAATTGTTGGTCAGGGTGGTCCAAGGGACTCCCAGATAGTAACCCAGCATCAAACTGGGAAAATGAACAGCAGGCCCCAATCTTATCTAAAGGAATATTGACAACTGATTACTGCTAGATGAGGAACAGCTGACCCTCCTAAAACAAAGAACTCTATATAGGCTGACTAGATTCACTAGAAGGGCAAATAGTGGAGGAATGGCTGGGGGTGCTGACAACACAGCAGACAGTAGCAGGGATATCAGAGTATAAGGGCTCTACTTGGGGGGAGGGAGGCTATGGGAGGGTGCTTTCTGGGAAGTGGGTGTACAGTCGAATGAGATGGTTTGGGATGTTCTGTGTGACATACACACACACATAAAACAATCAACAAATTTTTTTTAAAATGTATTATATTTGAGGAGGAAGCATGGAAATTTATGCCATGCTAATTAGTAGAGGTGATAAACAATACCATTGAAATCTGCCCGATAATTTTATAGACATACAGAGGCACCAAGGATCCAAGTGCAACCAATTATGACTAGTAATAATCAGATACATACAGATTAGAGATGCAAGCGCCAACATCTCAGTGTTAGTAGCAAAAACAATGAGTCTGTCTGCAAGGAATAATATATTCTAAAATTAAATGGAGATCTTTTTAAAGGTTAAAAACTCATCCAATTTTCTGTCTTATAGAGCTTATACTGAGTTCAATAATATATAACTATATTAATTCAACTGTGAACCTAGAAACTTGCACCCACTTGTGAAAGAGATGTACTGTTGTTCTGGAGTGTGTTACTGAATATGTTAAAGCTGTAGTGAAAAGCTTCTAATCATGTAGTTATTAAAAATTTGAAAAATATATAATGATTAAAAAGTAATAATTCTTCAAAGCATAAAAATTTGCTCCTTAATAATTGGTAGATGTGAATAACATTATCATTGAAATGAATGAAGCTGTTATGACTTCATATCCATATTCAGGTGCCAAGGAACCAAGTGTAACTGACTGTGACTAGTAATAATCAGATATATAGAGATTAGAGACACATGTGCAAACATTTGAATGTTAGTAGCATTAAAAATGAGTCTTTCTGTAGGAAACAGTATTTTTTAATAATGAAATGGAGATCTTTTTTAAAGGTTAAAACCTCATTTAATTATATGTCTTATAGGGTTTGTACTGAGTACAATATTATATAACTGTAATAATTCAACTGTAAACCTAAAAATGTACAGCCAATTTTGTAAGAGATGCAGCCTACCTCAGAAAATTGTTATTGAATATATCAATTCTGATGTAATGTAATGCTTCTTCTAAGTATGTGGTTATTAAATAAATAATTTAAAAAAGACATGAAGACTGGATGGGGATGTCCTAGGCCCCATAGCAAATCCTAATTCTGTGCTTTATTTTGTACACCAATGCAATGCTAATTATGAATAAAGCTTTACACTAAGGAGGCATCCTAAATGAGATTACCGTCAGAAAGCTTGTGCGCTCTCTTTTTGCTGCTTGAAGATCTCAAGAGAGGGTGCTTGTCTCAACCCTGATGAGGGTCTTCGTTAGAACCTGACCATGCTGGCACTCTGGTATGTCATCTTCCATCACTGTGAGAATAAGTTTCTATAGTTTATATGCCATCCAGTCTGTGTGAATTTATTATAACTCAGATTATGATAATAGTATTCCTTTACATGAATCTATTATCTGTGCTGGACAGCTTTTGTTGTCAACTTCACACACCTGGGTTGACGAAGCCTCAGTTGGGGAATTTCCTCCATTAGACTGGCCTGTGGTCGTGTCTGTTAGGCATTTTCTTGATTATTGAGTGATGTAGGAGTGCCCAACCCACTGTGGGCAGTACCACCCCTGAGCAGGTGGTCCTGTATTGTATTAGAAAGCAGGTTGAGCACAGGCCAGGGAAGCAAGCCAGTAAGCAGTTTTCCCCCATGGCCTGTGCTCCAGCACCTGCCTCCAGGTTTCTGCCCTGTGTTCCTACCCTTGGGCTCCCTGATGAACTTTGACCTGAGAGCTGTAAGCCAAACAAACCCTTTCATCCCCAGGCTTGGTATCAGTTTTGTAATAGCAATTGAAGGCAAACTAAAACACTCTCTCTCTCTCTCTCTCTCTCTCTCTCTCTCTCTCTCTAGCTCTCTGACACATAAACATATATATGCACATACACACATACACACATGAGTGTCTGTGTCTGTGTGTGTCTGTGTGTCTGTAACTACTTTCTCATAGACTTTGGGATTGTGTCTGGTATTTTGATATTACATATAATGCTATACTCCTTAACATTTTACATACCATTTCATATTTTGCCAATGTATCTCTGGAAAGGAATTGTAGAAGAGAAATTTTCAGATAAAAGGATAAATGCTTTTGTAATTTTAGAAACATAAATTCTAGAGTTTGTAGAATTTTCTCATGTGTTTCAGTTTTTTGAATCAAGTAGGGGTACTTTTTCATGTACTTTTTACTCTTAGAAAAATGTCTTTGAGATACTAATTAACTGTATTGTTCAATATATTATGCAGAATTTCATAGAATATTTTCCTCCCTGAATTAAATGTTAATAAAACTCCTGCCCATTTGAAACTTCCATGTTCCCTCAAATGAACAGACTGTCCAGGAAGGAGCATACCATCTCACTTAACTTTTCTGCAGAGAGAAAACTGGAGTCAAAGAGATTCAAGTCAGATGCCTGTCACCTCTCCAGTTTGCTAAGATACAACCAGGTACTCCCACACTGTATGAACACACTCAAGATGGAATCAAGTGTTCCCTGCCACTACAATGCCAGGGTTACTGTCATAAAAGGTACTAAGTCAGAGTCAGATGGCATCGGAAAGAGGCCATACTCAGAAAAGCTGCTGTCTGCTCTACCCAGGAAAGTTAGAACAGTGCCTTATGTGTTTATTTCTCATAAGGGCATGGAAAAAACATCTCACTGGGTGGAGACAACTGAATGAAATCACCACCCTCACTTCAGGAATATGCAAAATTAAGAGCATGAGGTTTTGTGGGCATCAATCAGCCAAGTCTGTGGGGATAGAATCTGCAAATAAGCAT
>NW_008351958.1:5439408-5443701 GCF_000622305.1 Nannospalax galili | reverse complement strand
ACACACACACACACACACACACACACACACACACACACACTCATCCATCCATCCATTCATCGATCAATCAACGAACAGTCCCTATGACCTTTGCAGATGGAGAGAACATTCCAGAAATATTGGCTAGAAACTGGAAGCTTGAAATAGGAGGAAATGTTGCAAACAAAGGAGAACTACCAAAGGAAGAGAACTAAGAAAGCTAAAGTGCGGGGTGGGAGACCCTCTTTGAAAGGACTTAAGTTAGTGGTACTTTTTCTAGTAAATCAGCAAAAGACAATTAACATCTAGATTCTGTTACATCAGTAGACCTAGCCTGTGAGATCCACCAACTCCCCAGAGATGTGAACTACCTAGGAACCACAAACTAACCATTGCCCTAGAAGGTTTTTGTTCCCCAGGAATGCCATGGTTTGGGGCCTCTGTATAGGAAGATATAATGATATTCATGACAAACTGCTATAATTTCCCTTGGTCAGAACATTTGATACATTGTTCTAGAAATTGTTTTTCTATGGATAACTCAAAAATATTATGGAGTTTAGTGGTAAAGAAGGGAAAAAAGAATTGGAGATGTGAAGGAAAGAAGAAAACTAAGCAATAAATAGAAAAGTTAATTAATTGTATCTTTTATTGAAAGACAAAAATAATACAATAGAGCTCAAAAGGCTAATTTGTTATCTTTCATAAGGACAGAGGTTAACTATGTTTACATCATAATATTTCACAACATTAAAGGCACCTTTTACCAACATAGCACTACATAATTAATTATGCCCGTCAAATTAAGGCTAAAATCCTGAAGTGGTACATTATATTTTAGGACTATATAAATATTTGAAACATATTAACATATTTTAAAACATACTTTTTCTGCTCATCAAATAACAAACTCAAGATGCATTCATATGTAATTTAGTCCAGTATTTGGGTATTCACAGAACTAATAGGTTGTTAACATATTTTGAATGAATGGAGTATCTAAAAAAAAAAAAACTGAAAGAATTTAGGTTTTCAGATTTTGTTCTTTTAATGGCTGATTGTTTTAGAGAAAATCAGGGGAACTGGATAAGATAGATGAGTGTTTAGTCTAATGGAATCCTAGGGCCCAGTGAAGAAGTTCCTGGAAATTAGGTCTAGAGAAGGAGTGGGTTCATTTTTTTAATGTTTATTCTATTTTAGAGCTTTATATATGATTTAAATCACAGAAAATTTTCTGTTACTTTAATAAGCTTAGAATAACTTGGAAAATAAATTCAGGGTGAATCTTATTTGATATTTTAACAAAGCTTATGAAGTCTGTCAAAACATGATTTATCATACCTAATTATATAGCTCAACTGAAAGTTTACCTGAGAATATTCATTGCTTTCATTAGCAACAAATGACAATAACTTTTACCTTACATGTACAATTAAAAATATAGAACTTTGAATATGATAGTAAAATGCTGTCATTACTTCATTACTATTAAAGAATAACACCATTACATTATAGATCAACAAAACTGAATCACACTTTTATATATGTAGTTACTATTTTAGGTTGCCTCCTTTTATGTATATGCTATGCTGAAAAACTGAATACTTCTAAAAATGAGTTACAATCATTATTCATTTCTAAAAAGAACACAAAAAAATCAATAGAACCACATTTGAATAAGCACCTTAGAAGTGGAAAATCATATGACAATATTGAAGAACATGTGTGTCAGGATATATGAGCTATTTTATCCTGTTAGTAAAGGGTGTCAAATGAGTCAAGCTTTTTTTTTATTAACGCTGGAAAATTTAGGGAGTATTAGAAAACTCCGTTATGTTGCAACTTTAATTCTTACTAAGCACAAATGGCTTTTACTGAAGGTCTATGAGCCATTACAAATTTGTTTTCATAAACACCAGAGGGCGCCAAGGCCTGCAGCATGTAATACAGGTGTCATTTAACTTTCAAGTGGAAGAAAAAAAGAAAAAAAGAAAAACAAGAAAGCCTTCTTGAAGAAGAAATTGAAAACTTCTAAAAAATGTATTTAAATTTAATAACTTTGTATTGTTAAATAAAGAGAAAACATATGTAAATGGCTTAAGTTGGTGAAGATTAGATATAGTTTTTACTATTATTTTTAAATTAAGAGTTCAGTGAATAAAAAGAGCAGTACTGAAACCATGAACGTTGATGATTGACTTAGCACCTTATATTTAGCACCAGAATAGATAATAAGTTCACACTTAATAACTTTAGTTGCAAAAATATTTAAAATTGTAGCAAAATGGTGATTGTAATGTTTTCAGCACCATTGAACACTGAATTATTAAACTTTCTAAATTTTTGATTGACACTTCGTAATTCCAAGTTAAGGCATGGCATAACCTTAAAAAGTCATTTTCATGTATTTTAATTATTTAAATGTCTTCACCCACACATATAACAATACAAAATCCTTATAAAAGCAAAGATAATGATAGATATTAATAGAAATATAATTTTGTCACCCCCCCAATACTTCAGTATGTAAAGACTTCATGGACTTCATCTATGTCAAGATTTGCATTTGATACCATGAAACCTAGTGGGAGGCATAGACCAAGGTTTGAACATTACCTGTCCTTCGTGGAAACATTCGACTTATCTGTTTATTTTGTATGTTATTTAATAAAGAAGATATGAACCCAAAACATTTAAACTGGTATAAATATGTATTAGATTTACTCATGTAGACATTATGAGTTGGTTTAATACAAGTATGTATAAATGAGAAGATATACTGTTTTAATTAAAATATTCAGAGTAAACTGTATTGGTTGAACTTGCTCTCCTGTTTGGTCCCCACTGTGTTAGAGCTGCCTAGAACTAAGACATGACATTTTGAGGAAAAGTTCTAAGAGCAGGTGACAGCAGAGTCAAACAACATTTCTAGGGCAGCTACAATAGGCCACAGACAAGATAATGTTCAGACTACTGAACAAAAGCAAAAACAATATACTAATAATTGTTGCCTCATGTTTATAAAGTTTGTTTATCTATCATAGCAAGAATACTAAGGACATACCTACATAATTCATAGACACCTTGATAAAAAAGGGCCTTTAATTCATAGCTAAAATTGTGGATTTGGTTTGTCTTTTTCTGACATGAAGGCAAAAAAAATCCTATATCAAAGCAGAATATTACTTTTCTATCAAATAATAGGTCATAGTATGGGGGGAAAAATCAATGATTTAGAACACATATGCCAGTACCTATTTTTTAATGAAAACTTTCTAGATGAAAACTTTAATACTGACTAAAGCGGTATGTAACAGTTTCTAGCCAGGCCCTTTCTGTCCCTGGGACTTACAGTGCAATGTCACTATCTTAGCACCACTGTGGAAAACTGGAGACAATGTGTTGATACAAGCAAATCGTGTGTTGGCCTAGAAAATAAAGTATTCCACACGGCCATTTCATATACTACCTTTTAAAAGTACAGACAGAATGACAAGTATACCCGTTATGTTTTCAGCTTAGATGTTAAGTTAGAAACAAACTAAAGGTTCTAGTTGTAGTTTTGAGACTTTTTTTTATAAGCATATGAACCTTAGTTTCAGTTACAAACCTTAGATGATTTACTTGGAGTTTTGTTACATTCAGGCCTTTATGTTTAAGAAATTTTTGTCTTTAAAGACTTGGAAAGATGGGATTCCTTTCAACAGTTGCAACTTTAGACATTTTAGCTAACTGTAAAAATCCATTCAAATAAAAATTTATTACATTACAGCTCCTGAATACCATGTTGTGATAAATGAGACAGATTAGATGAGTCCATGCCTAGAAGAAGCTCTGTTGGTGATGATTTTAACATTCATAAATTTTTACTAATGTACTAAATTTACCTTCATGGGCAATATGTAGTTTACATATCAAACAGTACTATTATTCTTTAGACTGAGAAACCGAACTACTCACAGAGACTAGTGAGAAAATTAGAACTGAAATATGTCAGCTTCTGTTTGGTAGTATTTACTATGGTAACATTAAGGATGGAAATACTCTCTAGGTAAATCAAACACGTATCTCACTAACGGGATTTCCTTCCAATGGCATAAATATTTTAGATAAAAATTGGACTGAGTCAAGTCAGGTGGTAAACATCTGTAGTCACAGTATTTGAGAAGTGGAGGCTGGAAGATCAGGAGTCAAGTCATCCTAGGGTACATAGTGAGTTTGAGGCTGGTCTGGGTTACATGAGACCATGTGAAGAAAAAGAAAGAAAGAAAGAAAGAAAGAAAGAAAGAAAGAAAGAAAGAAAGAAAGAAAGAG
>NW_008351958.1:5437439-5439359 GCF_000622305.1 Nannospalax galili | reverse complement strand
GAAGGAAGGAAGGAAGGAAGGAAGGAAGGAAGGAAGGAAGGAAGGAAGGAAGGAAAAAAAATTGGATTGGGCCTAAATTATATAATACTTCTGTTTTCTATTCTATTCCTAAAATACCTATTTAAATAGGACCCATATATATTTCCACAAAGCCAGGGCCACAGAATAATAACACATTTGGTGTCCATATTCAACGTTTAAAAGTAATTAGGCCATTTGTTTGTCATCAAGTACACCCAGTCTCCAGATGGTGGAATCGTCTCTCATTGAATGGATCTAATTAACTGTCATCTTCCAATACACCCACCCTGAGAAACTGCAGCTGTGTATGGTTTTAAACAATTAACTTTATTCTATTATTTGAACACTGAAGTGTCCATGTTTACTTACTCTGTATTCCCATGGAAGTGTGTTTGTATGCACAGACATGCATACACACACACATTTATGTATATATTCGAAGTGCAGTATGTTGAGTGGCTTGGCCCAGATGTATTGTCCTCTCTGAGAAAGATTTCATAAATTGAGACATGTATTTCCTCCTCTCATGAGAGAAGTTTTCAGAATGACTCATTTGATTTTCATAAACAAAGTTAAAGGAAATTATTCTTCTAAAAATATAGAAATTAAGTTTAGTAATTAATTCTTTGAAAAAGTCCATAGAAGGCTACATTAACAGAGCTGACTGCATGTGGTATGCATGAAGAGTTGTGAGCACGATATTCAAAAGCTCAAGGGCTGGAGAGTTGGCTTGGTGGTTAAGAGCCCTGACTGCTCTTGCAGAGTACCTAGGTTCGATTCCCAACATCAACATGGTGGCTAACAACTGTCCTGACTTCAGTTCCAGAGGATCTGATGCCATCTTCTGATATGCGGACATTTCCCAACATGGGTGCCCTTACAAACATGCAGGCAATACATTCATACACACAAAAAATAGCTCAAGATAATAAGTAGATTGACTCTCACCATGAGGTGAAAATACCCTCAACCACACACATTTATTTCTGAAATCCTTCAGTTTTTGCTAATGTACCTTAAGGTCTGCTGGACTCTCACAATGTGCTCTCTGCCAAAGATTTCTGGTTAGTCTTTTTATTCAAGTCCCCTATTTCTGTGACAATTCATATCTTACCCCTAGATCTTTCTTCTCTTGGACTTCATCAGTAACTTGAGGGTTTGTGTTCAACAGACTCTGTTCCACTTAAGAAATCTCTGAATAGTTGTTGATTTCTGCCTTCTCTGTCTCATTCAAACACTGAAGCTAAAATTCCCTGGGAATCAGACACTTTGCACATGAGAGAGCAGAACTTATCATTCATGGTGCCTCCAAGAAGTTACTATGTTGACTCAACACTACATGAAAAATGATTTGTTAAAAATGATTTTATAGCAAAATTACTAGGCTGCATTATGTGAGCTTCTTAAAGGCAGGAAACACATCTAATTGTCCTTGCATTGTCAGAACATAAACAGCAAAGTATTTTGGACATAGTAAGCACTGAACACATTACTCATTCAATAAAATGAAACTAAGCAGAAGGTATAGCATGGAAACTTGCATAAATTCAGCAAAAACTTTGGTAGACCCCAAAAAATGTCTCCAGAATTAAATCTACTATTGCTTAATTCCAAATATTACTGAGTTATTTTGTAAACTATATTTCACAGGTAGTGTGGAAATGGTACTGAAGATATCTTATCACCCCAAGTAGATTTTACAATTATTTAAAAATCTTCCTGGTTAGTTATTGAATCATATTATTATCTTTATGTCACATAAACATCATATGTCTGTGCATATGTATACATATGAATATACATATGTTACCGGTTGAACATGTATTTCATTCCTTAGGAGCATGACAATATAATTCCCTTAGAATGTAAATTTTGGAATTGGATGCATCACCTAACTAT
>NW_008351958.1:5411054-5437232 GCF_000622305.1 Nannospalax galili | reverse complement strand
ATATGCCTATGAATCCCAGAAACCATTGTATCTCCTGAGATAAAGGCAAGCTTATTTAAACCAGTACAGGTAGTTTGACGTTACTCCTGGAAAGCACAGATTGTCAGTACAGGCTCCTCCATAACTAGGAGGACAAGATGAGCATGGAACTCCAACTTTGTATGGTGCTTCTCCAATCCAGTTACCCCTGGGGGTGGAAAAGAAAAGATGACCTTAGTGCTATGCACCCTCAAAAACAAGCAAACCAGCTTACCTTTGGGTTCCTGGTCACGATCTCTTGACATGTGGTGACCTTTACCAAAAGAACATTTTTTTAAATGGCACTGAAAGTTGCATCCACTTCTTATTCCATAGTAACTTAGTCTATATTTCTTGGTTTTTAAACACTTCTCTCTGAGTGGGGTATACCTTTGATCCCAACACTCTGGAGGCAGAGGCAGGCAGATTTCCATGAGATCGAGGCCAGCCTGGGCTACACAGCAAGTTCCAGGCCAGCTGGGACAACATGGAGACCCCGCCTCCAAAGAGAGAGAGAGAGACAGAGAGAGACAGAGAGAAAGGGAGGAAGAGAGGGAGAGAGAGAGAGAGAGAGAGAGAGAGCTAGTATTTTGACCCAGAGCAGGTAGGATGGGCCCACCAACATCCTGTCATAGATGGGGGAGGTGCTCACAAGATTCCGCCTCTCCCTTATTGGCAGTTACCAGTTGCTGAAGGAAGGGGAGACTTTTTTTTCAGTGTGTAGTCATGCGTAAGGTGCCCTAATCTACACTAAACCTAAATGAGATGTAGACATGCCTACAAAGCACATTTCTGAAATATGAAGATAACTAGCAAACAAGTGGTTAAAACTTTAGACTTTTCTGCACATGAAAATGTAAATATTAAGTATTTACTAATTAATTACTCAAACTAACAACTGAAATATAGTTTTAGGACTGTCCACCTCCACTTAAGATAGTCTATGATCTGCCTTGAGGAAAAGTTTACTCCAGCATCACTCTGACGACATCACATTCTTATCAAAAATTGGTTCAGGCCTGTCCTCTCATGTCAACCCCTCCTGTGAGCTCATCCTCTCCTTCTCCCATTCTGTAATAATCTCATCTCCCACTCTGCATTGATTTAAAGCTGTAAAGTTTAGAGAACCAGCCTACATGATACTAATATCATATTTTTTCTCTCTATTTTTTCATGATTTTAAACTATCAAGCACACATTTGGGGAACAGAAACATAAATACAATTTTATTTTATGTAATATCATCATATACTATAAATGTACAAAATAATACTTATTGCATAGAGTACAATAATATTCTATCAGTCCGTTGGTATATTAAACATTTTTGCACTTCTATTGTTTATATATATTCTCTCTCTCTTTTTTCTCTTCTGAATTTCTTTTTTCCCCACTGAAAAGCAATGGGAGACTACAAAAACTTCATGTTGAAATAGGAGGAATTATCTTCGACTATCAGTTTAGATTTTAAGTCTTTATTATTTAGGTTCCAGGAAAATGTTTTTATTAAGATCACATATGTGAATGCTAATTCGGTGTCTTAAAAATTTTTTTGTCTTTTTGAGACAGGGTCTCCCTGTAGCCCCAGCTGTCCTGGAATTCACTGTATAGACCAGGCTGGCCTTGAACTCACAGAGATCCACCTGCTTCTGCCTCCCGAGTGCTGGGATTAAAGGTGTGCGCCACCATGTCCGGCCACGGTGTCTTAAACTTGAAACAACCAATCAATAATATTAGAAAATCTATTCTTTCTCCAAAACAGATGAGTTAAGTGAACATTTAAAAATAAACTGTCTTTGGACATTTGGTTACAACCTGCCCAATTTATGTCAGGAAAAAAGGGTAAAATGTACAAAATATGAATCCAAAAAAAAAAAAATCAAACAAAATACAGTTTAAATGCCTTTTTAAAATAATGCTGAAACACTCTGTTTTTCAAATCTCCTTGTAACAATAATATCAGAGGGAGCATCGAGAAAAATCATCATTTTCCCAGCTTTGCAAAAGTCCAGGCCCTGGCCCACTACCATATCAATGAGTAATGTGGTTTGCTCAGAACACACTGCCTCCCTCCCTCCCTATGCTGGAAAAACTAGAGAAAAATCTTTGTTTGAGACTTACTTTGGAAGACATCAAGAGTATCATAAATCTTTTACACATTTTGGTATTTATTCCAAATGGGAAGAGAGGTCTTTATAAATATTGGAACACTTTATTATCTAAAGACTTATTATTATCAAGAAATGATTTTACCAAATGCTGGCATGTGTTTACTGTTCTTTATAAAGAATATTAAAACATATGACTAGAGTTTGTAATCTTTGATACATTTCTATAATATATTTTATGTAGGCCTTAGGATAATGATACTGAATATATTTAATTTGAAAAATAAGAGGAAGAAAGGATTCCCTTCCAGTATTTTGCTTTCCTAGTGCAAAAAGGTGAGCCAGCACTGTAATTCTCATAATTCAGGTTACTGTTTTGTTGATAATTTCCCTAGAAGACCCTTTTCTGATAAATGCCTTTTATTAGCTATTAAAAGCTTATGAAATATAATATTTACAATTGCCATTAGAGAAAAATTATGGCAAGGAGAATGTATTGAGCTCAGGTGTCTCAACTTGGTTTTCTCATTTTTTTAACAGTTTTAGTTCAAAATCCTTGTCCCTATTAAAAGAAACCTTTTCCTCAATCATTATAGGGATGTGGAGACGATGATAAGGTTGAGTATTAAGAACTGTGGTAAGTAATTTTTATTTGTTAAACTATCAAAAACATTTATCTTCTTGGAGATACCTAACATTAGTCAAGGATCCAGGAAATGTAACACAACATGGAACTTACTTTGGAGCATAGTTACAGACCAAATACACTGCACGTCGCCATACAGATCCCCAGACGTTCATGTTTTGGCAAGTATGAATTGCACATCCTATTCGATTAGAAGTGGCCCACACCATCTGTAAAAATAGACCAAAACTTCCTATTATTGCTAAAAATATGAACATATACAAAATAATATATGAATTTTTTAAAAAAACATGAATTAAATATCTCAAGGCACTTAAAATAACCTGTGTGTAATGTGTGCACATGGGACCAAAACATCTCATAGGACACCGGGGGTTGCAATCCTGGGGATATGGAAATGCATAATCTTTCACTTCATCATACCATGGCTTGACCAACTGGAGAATAGAGCGATATCTAGATGTCAAGAGAGAAAGCAAAAAAGAATGTAGTCAGTAGGGTATTTAGTAGACTTGTCTTACATTGTAAATTATCTTTTATAAGATTACCCATTGTGATCCAAGCTCACATCAACCCCTTAGAATTATAATCATCATCTGTGAGAGAACGGAGCATTGAAATGCTTGATGACAACATTCCACAATAGTAGAAAATATTACCCTGTCAATGGGAATAGCTATTCACATTGCTGCCTATGCATATATGCGTGTGCACATATATGTAAAGGAAGATTTTTCTGTATTATCAATTTGCCTATTTATTAATTTTCTTATTTATATGCCACTATATACAACTATGTAAAAACTATGCACCAACACATATACATCACACACATTCAGATGACATCTCCAAAATCACAGAGTTTTTCCTAGGGGAGGAGACAGGACACAGCCTGCATGATTCTTTCTAGGATTCTGTGGGCTCAATGAAAATTATACATACAAAGATAGTGTGTTCCAAAGGTAAGAGAGAAAAACAAATCTTATTAGATCTTTTAAAATAGTTGCATATTATTTTAAGATAGCGAGATACCATTCATTGCCTGATGTACATTTGGTACAAATTTTGATGTTACTTGAAATCAGTATCATTTGCCTTGGATCCCACAATTAGTAAGGTCTTACAGATAACTGCTTCAGAGAAATTACTTCTTACCTTCCAGTTCGTACAGAGAGATTTTGACCCAAAAATCTCAGCAAATAAGAAGGTCCATGGTCCCAAATGCAAGTGGCTGCCCATGCCTCTGCAGATTTAGCAAGATTTTCATCCCAAACCTGTAGGGGTTAAAAATTCCTTCAAGTGAAAGGAACTAAACATCCCAGAAGTTCTTTCAATTCTGCATCCTGACTATTTTAACTAAAGCAAATAAAATTCAGACTAATTTCACTTAAAGTTAATGCAATATAGTTTTATTAATACATGACATGTATATATGTCATATACAGCCACTATCCAGATATCAGATTTTGTAGGTGATAAATTAACCATATCTGCCTATAATTTGAGCAAGTCATAAGATAATCACTGAACTCTGTGTTCATCAAGGTCCTCTTCACAACAAAAAGTGTATCCACTTTGATATACTTTTAGAACAAGTATGTTCAGATTTATTCGAATTAATTTACCCAATCAACAATGCCTAATATTATACTGCAACTTTCAAAGATCAGATTGAGTTATGGTATAATCAGTCTCATGAAACTCTCATACTTAAAATTATTTGAATGTTTAACAGCAATATAAATAATGTTTGGAAGGACTCACAGTTTTAGATTATATGAACTTAACATAAATTATGATAAAATAACTTCATAATACTGTATAATGTTATAAAATAGAATACACATTATGTTTTAATAAAGTTAAGAAAAATAACATTTTCTTGAGAAAGTAAGTTATTAGGATATTATTTATGTGTAGTAAATTTTCAGTAGTTCAGAAAAGGTAGAGCAAAATTTGAATTCTGCTTAGATTTCATATATGTTCATATTAGTCACTGTGTGGATTAGCATTCTCACTTCAACAGCCAAACAGAGAGATAAAGTCAGGCCTTTGTAGATCTGACAAAGTTCAACAAGTTCTGTGAGGACAATGTGCTTTCGAAGTACAAGGTACAAAGGCACAGATAAAGAATACATGCAATTCTTGTACTTAAAAGTTATCCATAAATTGATACAAGATTCTTAATCTCAGAAATTTCATATAAAATCATTTTATCCTGGTACCAAAATAAACATTTAAAACTGATAATCAACTTGTCTAACATTTATTCGTTAATCAAAATAGTGAAATATGGATTTCTGAAATATTGACTGCAGTTCACCAAATACAAATGCAAGACAACACAATTAATTCACAAAAGAATTTGAAATGGTAACAGCATCAAGTTGTACCCCCTGAAAGGTTGTTGGGTAACTATAGTTACTTGAGAAAAAAATCAGGTGCACATTATTTATGTCTTAAACTGTAGTGTACCTTCAGATTTAAAAATATTTTACTATAATCACCAAAATACACTAGCACAGCATGGCAAAAATAGCACTGACCTGAAATGCAAGGATCCTGTGCTTATGGCTAATTCTGCTCCTGAGAACATCAATGGCTGAGGACATGTCAATCATCATGTCTCCCACTTAACTCATCCATAACAAGATGAATGGAGGTTATATAATCTCTAGAGCCCCTTTCATGCTTAGTGTCTCATGACCCAAATATACTTGAGTAGCCCCAGCAACATAGCCATGCAAACCTATACGGTATTGACCATTGACTGGCTCAACCCTGGCCCTTTCTGGATCACAGAGTGAGAACACAGATTTCATGTGGAGAGAAGGGTGCACATGTACGAGTGGGGACTTCTAGATTTTGATATCAGGAGTCTTCCTCAGTTCCTGTCCACCTCCTGAGCTCTTAGATTACAAGTATGTGCCAATGTGCCTGATTTTTATGTGAGTTCTGGGGGATGGAACTCGGGTCTTCATGTATGCATGGCATCATTTTCATAACCCTCTTTCTTTTATCTTAATTTCTCTTTCAGTCTCTCTCTTTCTTCTGTCTTTCTCTCAGTATGTGTGTGTGTGTATAAAGACATCATTTTGTATCTCTTAAATACATATAATAGAAAAAGAAAAAATTAAGTAATTTAGCAATTTCTATAACATACAATCTTAATTTTATGCTCATTCATATATTTTAGATATTGGGTATAGCAAAGGCATAACACAAAAAATTCATACCTGAAAATATCTTAAAATATCCTTTGTTAACTGTTATACGAGATTTTGTTGTATTAAAAAAAAACATTTTTAGCATTACTGAGGCCCAAATATGAGTTTCTATGTAAAAATATCATATGTAATATCATGGAGAAGACAGTTACATGTCAGGTGGGGATAGCTTCTTTCTTTCATTCCCTGCATTTGATATTAGGAAATCAATGGGAAAGATTTTTATCTTCTCCATGCCCCAGAAGGAAGATTCTGGAAATCCAGTTCCTACACAGAGCAACATGGCTTATTTCCACATGGAGATATGATTGACTGTCTCTCCCATGCCTGCTCAAGTGTAGGGCAGAGGAGCTGTGTTCTTTCTTGTCTTTGTCCCCAGACAGGACTCACTCCCACCTTCTAAAAAAGCAAAGGTCAACCTTGAGTAGGGTAAAGTTGAATGAATTTGCCGTCTCTCCATTGGTTACAACTCCCACGCAAAGAGGGACATATAATTTATATATTTACTATCCAGAGGTATTTAAATTCATATATATAATGAAATTTTTGAATCTAGAAAATAACTATCATAACTGCACTTATAAACAATAAGAAATTTTAGCAAAAGATCTGTAGTCTGTAAGGAGTTGTCCAGTATGATATATTCTTTCCTATACAGAAGCCCTAAGTTAGAATAGATGTTGCCAGGTAATCCATGTGAAAGACCCTAACGATGTACAGAAGTTCAAAGAATGGAGTTGTAAATTGCCCAAGCATTTGGATTAAGTTATAAATTTCTGGATTCTTTGTGGGCAGTAAAACCAAAATTCCCAAGCATTATTAAGAGTGATTTCAATACTATACCCTATAGATATATCAACAGAGGAAACTAGGGCACAGATGTGCATTTGTTTCTATGGAATGTCTATGAAAACTACTATTCTCTTTTGTTAGAATAACTAAAGTTATTTATTTAGATTTTCTTCAAAGATATTTGACATTTGGTCTTTCTAGTTCTTGTCTCTCAAATAGATAAGAAATTTTCCTTATTAATCTACTTGCAAACATTTCATTCTTGCTTCTTAAGGATTCAGACAAGCATTAAGAGTTTTATTAATGAATGTACAAAAATATTTACAGAACCAACTAGAAATTGGACATTGTGATTAAAGATCATTAAAATGGCTTATAATGGGATAAAGTATGCATTTGCAGGGCTAGAGTGATTAAAAGAACTGGCTGTTCTTATAGAGGACTGAAGTTCAGTTCCCAGCACCCACATGGCAGCTAATAACCACCTGTAACTTAAGTTACAGGAGTTCTGATGCCCTCTTCTGGCCTCTTCAAACATTTTGTGCATGTGGTACACTTACATATATACAGCAAAACACTTATACACTAAATAAATGAATAAATAAATACTTTAAAATTTGCAAAGATTTATAGGTCTGCCTTATTATCTCAAATGATTTCTTCTGTTCTCTGTGGTTAAGAGCTATTGAATTGGTCATAAATGCATGGAATTAACTTTGAACTGAAACAGTCACCATGGTATATTTTGTTTACAAAGTTAGGGATAGCCTGAGCTGGGCAGAGTATCTTGTATGTAAATCATAAAAAACTGAAAACATTTAGCCTAAGATACGAGGCAGATCCAGAATTCAAACTGATGCCATTTAAATGTCTGGAAGATTTGTGACCTTGAGAGAGGAGTATGGAAACAATGCAGGGTTCTCAAGTTCAGAGATCTTTTGAGCTTGACCTGAAGAAATACAAGACTGAGGCAAAAAATGTTACTGGAATAAAAGTCAGAAGAATTTACTGGCTTTTATAAGTAGACAGAAGAATTAGATAATAATATTATTCCAACACAAATAGAAGGCTATCTTATCAACTGCCCTTAAGTTTTGAAACCTGCACTCTCATGGGACATACTGACATGTCAAGCCATCTTCCTAAATCCTAGCCATGACTTCTGGCCACTAAGAAATAGGGGTAGTCTGGATGGTAACCCTCTTATGTGGGATTTAACACTAAACTTCTTTGGAAATTTTTTAATTCCAAAGGAAAAAAAGTAAGTATGAAAGTGTGCAAAAGAATAAAAGGGTTCAATAATTTGGGATAAAGATTTGTTTGCTTGTTTTTATTAAAAAGACTAAGACCTGTCACAGTAAATATAGTCTTATGTTTTCAATATAAAATAAGTAGGTAAGTCATTATTTCAGATTGTAATTTTCAAGTTGAAAATGATAAGAAAATCTGATAAATTCTTTTAAAAGTTTGGGGTTTTTTTTTCTCTTACATTTTTTTCTTTTATTTTTTAGTACTGTGATATTTAGAGGATGTAAAGAGCTACTATTTCTTGTCTTATATGAGCTACTTGAATGTATGGAAAGGGTAATTATCAAACCAAGTGAACCATTGAAGCAAAAGTTAAATATATTAAATTTAGATATACAGTATAACCATTTAATTTGAAAGTGATAGACACTAAGTAAACATGCTTGCCAAAATATACTATATACATGAAAAGAACAAAATATTAATAAATTGAAGTTAAAATTAAGGAGGAAAAAAGAATATTAATTTTGAACATGACCACAAATTGGAAAATATATTTTGTATGTGGCAACCATGTTCAAAACTACAAAATGTTAAAAATAAAAAGACCACACCGAGGCCTGGAGAGTTGGCTCAGCGGTTAAGAGCACTGGTTGCTTTTGTAGAGAACCTAAGTTTGGATTCCAGCACCCACATGGTGACTAAAAACCTTCTGTAACTCCAGTTCCAGGGGATCTGACGCCCTCTTCTGGCCTCTGTGGGCATTGCACATACATGGTGCACTTGCATATATACAGGCAAAACACTGATATGCATAAAAAAATTTTAAAAGAGGAAAATGTAAAAACACATAGCATTACAGAGACAGATTTATGAATTGGTTATTGAAGTGGATGCTATGGTAGCAGTGGTACTGGAGACAAGCACAGCATGTTTCACAGAAATTCATTTTCTTAGATGTTTGTGTGGACTTTTCTCGTGTTTAGATTTTTAGAAGGCATTTACATAAACAACTTTTTATTTTACTTTTAATAACTATTTGATCTTTTTTTGTTAGATTGAGCAAAGAGTGCTGAGTTGCAGATGGTGAAAAAGTTAAGTGATGACAAAATGATTTTCCTAAAGGGCAGCCCAAAGCATAAACACACTTCATGGACATTATCATAGTCATTTCTGTTTTTAAATTTCTGGATTTGTTCTTATTAGATAGGGGTTTTGTGAAATGGCTATTAAGGAAACATCTAAATATATAAGAAACATCATTAAACTAGCCAAGAGGACAACAATGAGCCTTAGTTAAGCTGGGAGAGTGCAGGTGGAGCCAGAGGAAAAGACTTCAAAGGGGGAACAGAGGTATTGATTAATTACATGATATCCAAATGATGCTAGCTTGTAGGAAAAAGGAGGCAATTAATAAAACTTAATTAAAACATCACCCCTCCAACCTCACATTATATTTAAAACTACTAAGGGAGAGAGGACTTTAAGAATTTATTTTATGAAGATAGTGAAAACATCCCCAAGATAAGGTGAATATTGTCTCCATGAAGATTTTTCTGCTTTCTTTCTTGAGACAGGATCTTGCTATGGAACTTACAGCCCTTCTGCCTCTGCCTCTGAGACCTGGGATTACAGTATGCATCATTATACCTGGCTTCATGTAGATGCTTTTATCTACAAAAAGATGGGCTGCTTTTAGAAACTTTGAACTGTACCACTGCCAGCATTTATGAGCAGCTAATTGAGGTACTATTATCAGCACCATTATGTTAATATAGACAGGTTTTCTTCTCTCATTGTACCCATGAATGGTAGCAAAGAATGACTCTTAAATTATCTTCATCCAAAACTTCAAACAAGGAAAAATTGCAAATTATATCATATAAAGAAATCCCATCCCCCCCCAAAAAGCATGATGCTTAAAACTGTACTTCTTTTGAAGTTTTCATAGTCAATGAAACATGTTCCCAGTATGATTCTTTTGTGTTGCAGAAATCCATATCTCATTGATAGTGTCCAGTGTTTTCTGAAACACTTTAATCTATTAATTCCTTCAGTATATGGTCTCTTGACAAAGGTGTAGCTATTGAGCCATTTACCATAATCCTCAGCTGAATCTTAAGTCTGGGCCATGGGCTTTGATTTTCTTAAAGCCCTTTTTAGAGTTCTCACCAGAAAAATATCTACAGAATATCCCTGGGAGCCTTTGCAAAGGCAGATACCTCACCAAACTCTGGAACGATTGAATTAAAATTCCTGGATTAGAAACCTTGAATGTGCATACATATAGTGGCAACAGTAGACCTCTTTACTAACCAAGATGTCAAATATATAACATGAAATTAACAGTGTTGGCAATTCCTTTCTACCAAGCTTGCATTTAAAACACACATTTGACCTTCATGCAACTTAATTCATGAAAATGCAAATCAGCAGGAGAATGTGCTGAAGCAATCTGCCAATCACACCTCAGGAGACGGGACAGAATTTGTCACTTCTGCTTTGCACTGGTCAGGCAGGTCACTGCCGAGCATCTCACTAACAGAAGAGCACAGCCTAATTGGACCGAATCCAAAAGAAGAAAGCATGGAGCGCCACTCTTTGCTGAGGACAAACAGCTTCGAGTTCCCAAGATGTTCTAATGACATTGTTTGTATGTCTACCTAGAGCTAAGGTAGGGGAGAGGGCTTGATTTTTTTTTTACCTAAATGACATACTTCTTAACTTTCCAGGATTTTTCAGAAATCAGATGTCTTTGTGAAACCTTCCCTAGTGGCCTGTGGTGGCAGCACTGGGGTTGACAGAGGATTTATGCAGCTATTTAACATTTAAAAGGGCTGCTGGCTGAGCTTGGTGACTGGAAAGTCAATGATACAGTCATTTTCTTCTTTCAATAGATACTCAAAGATTTGCATCACTATAATAAGATGGTTTACTTTTATGATTTCCAGGATAGAGAGCATACAAGAGTATTTTTTTTTCATATTTTAACATATTTTCTAGTATTCATTGATGTTTTGAAATGAAGGCATGTAGGGAAATTCTCATCCAATGAGAGATGAGCAGATGAATGGAAACATGTACTGTCCTGTCCTGTACTGCAGTGTACTGACCTGCACTGTACTGCAGGTACTGTACTACAGGGTACTGTATTGTACTGTGCTGTAGTATACTATATTGCTCTGTACTGTAGTGTACCCTCCTTCACTGTACTGTAGTGTACTGTCCTGCGCTGTACTGTACTATACTGTCCTGCACTGTAGTATAACCCACTGCATTGAGCTTCATGGCACAGTACTGTTCTGCACCACCCTGCACTGTAGTATAGCACACTGCATTGAACTTCATGGCACAATACTGTACTGCCATTTAAAGTATAGGTTTATTGTCAGTCAGAACTGAATCCTCACCATTCTGGTTAAGTTAGTCTATGACAAAGAAATTGCACTCCCCAAACTTTAAGTACCTATCTCTGTTTGAGGAAACTTGTTCCCATCTCTCAAGACTGTGAAAAGAGTTGAGACAGTGACCGAAGAATATTTAGCACAGATCTAACAGAGTTACAGTTCACTGAATAGTACCTATTGTTGCTGAGGATTCAAAACTGGCAGTGAGATTGGTGGATTCAAGAGATGACTGAAATGGGGAGCAGTGTGATGTCTGCCTTTGATCACATTATCTCTACTGTGTAAACAGGCAATCTGATAAACAGAAAACAGATAGCTTGAAGCAAGTAAAAGATCAGGAAAAGAACTGTAGAGAAATAAAAAGCTTACTAACAGGGAAAATAGCATTAGACAGTAGGCGATAACAGAGAATATTTTAGAAATTTTAAGAGTAGTTTCCCTCCTTCAATCCCTATTAGACACCTGTTTTTACCTTTAAGTTTTAAAACAATTATTGAGGGATTCTAGCAATGATCCTCCTTCCAAGGAAACTTACACCACTGCTGTCATCTAACAGTGGAGTTATATGCTGGAAAGGAATTTTCTTGTGTGGTTTTTTTTTTTTCATTGACTCTATGTTACAAGGTATAAAAATGGATTTCTGATTGTGAGGCATCCTGAGATATACACACAGACCCAGAGTAGGCATATACTGGATACTTCTTAGAAGAACTCAGATGCCTATCTGTCTACCTACTGCCTGCTGAAAACATGATTTCCCAAGAATGTACAGAGACTATGTTAGTAAAGTGTTCATATTTAACTAAATTGTGAAATATTAATTTTCGTGGAGAAATATTGTATCTGTAACATTTTGAGGATATTTTGTTTGAGGTAAATAGTGTGAAGTTTAAGAAATTTCATGAAAAGCTTATTCTAAAAATACCAGTTGTTGGGCATTGTACCATTTTTGTCTCAAAAAATGCTTTTCACCTGATCTGAAATGCTATGGATAACATAGCTTTGGAGCATTCAAATCCTGTCCCTCCAAACTTCAGTATGTATTTATGGCAATTTTTTTCTGAACTGGGTTAAGGTATTAGTTTTTCATTTTCCTTGCCCTCCCATATCATTCTTCAGAAATTCTCAGAGACAGTCAAATACCTCATGTTCATAACCACTGAATGCCCCCTGACAGTTTATTATACAGTTTTTAGATACATTAAATTCAAGATACTAGATAACAAGGCCAGTCTGTTTCTATGTCCTTTGTTTAGTTTACTTACACAAACATCTTGACCTGAGTGAGTCAGAGTACCCTGGTGCTAACTCGGTCCTTGAGACAGATTTGGATTAGGGGTGGGTAGATGCCAGCATTTGCTGTTAAAGAGCACACAAATTTGGCTTTTCCTGTATACATTCTTGAGTCGATTCCTCGAAATAAAATCTTCCATTCATACTGTCTCTATGACGCTGCCCTGTCTGCCTTATATAGAAGTCTGTTTTGATCACTGAGGCATATTTCCAGGCCAGAATGGCCCCAACCACACACTATCTACCTTTTAACCTCCATAGATGTTTCCTGGAGAATGAACCTGCTTTCTGAAACCTGCTCTTTGCTTTGTGTTTGCTGACTCACAGCAATTTAATTGTCTTCCTCAAAGACAGAGGCATTGTCTTGACTGCTCTGTCCTGTAAATCCTCCTCCTTCTTCATGTGAATCACTCCTCCTGATTTGACCTCCAAAATATTTCACGGCTCCAGCTCATGTTGTTTCACCCTCTTCCTCAAACACACTTCAGGTTTCAATTATCTCTCGCCCAGACTGTCATGACAGGCCCTGGTGGGCATCCTGTCTTCACTTCTGCCTCTTTCCAGTCCCCCTCTCCCTGTGGCCAGAATGACCTTTCTGAAATGCAAATGTGATTATGTAACTTCCCAGCTAAAACCTTTAGTGCTTCCCTTGATCTTTTAACAAAATTCAAACAAGTTTCTTGGTATACCCCACTTCAACTTTGTACCCATGTCTTCAGCATGCCAGACTCTATCTTAGAACACCCTTCCATATTGACTACACAGTCCCTTTTTCTTTATCTCTCCTGTATATCATTTTTAGCTAATATTTAACATCCTTCATTCTGGAAGCTTCCATTACTCTGCTACCATAGCCCATGTCTGGGCAAGGTCTCCTGCTGTGACCTTAGAGCACTCTATATTTTTTTCTACTTTGTCATGCAGCCCACTGCCTTGTTCACATCCTTGTTATAAACAGTGCTTCCTGTCAGTGTCTCTGCTATCCACTGGCCCCCCAGCAAGTACCAGGCTTTTGTGGAATAAGGGACTAAATATTGAACCAATTGTCTACCAGATCATTGTAGTCATTGCACTCTAAACAGAAAACAAACTTGTCCCTCAATTATTAACTGTGGGACAGATGTGATACTAGATTTATAAGCACTCTGCATAAGTCCAATAAAGTACTTTTCTGCTTCCGTGTAGGATGTCAAATATCATTTGTTACCAAGAAGGCAGTATTGAATGCTAGGAATCATAGTTACCAGGTAGGTGGCACATATGTGATTCACAGGTCTCCCCCGCCCCCAAGTGATGTGGTTCTGAATCACATGGCAGTAATGTTTTTGCATGTGCCTATCTTGAAACCTCTAATGAGAACTGTGGCAAAATGTCTTTGTCTTCAACTAGCTTCATGTATGGAAAAGTGAATGGAAGGAAGGAAATAAAGTTCAAGATAGGACTACCTTCTTCATCGGTATACAAGTAATATGGATCAGAGTGCATCTTGGAAGAAATGCCTATGAACATGCTTCATCTCTACCAAAAGTCAAGGCATTCAAGGTTCCACATCCAGGAGTACAGGCATGTAGACCATGGATGTGTTGGTGAGGTCCCTTCCTGTCAGTAAATCTCAGTTCAGTGCTTTCTCAGAAAGCCTTCTGGTGGTTGTAAAAGCATGCATTGAAGAGGTTTGGGTTACACATAGCAAATTTCCTATACTTCTAATAAAAAATTGAGTTATCCTTCTTAAATGAGGGGAAATGTGCCACCTGGGTAAAACAAGATTTCATTAACAAAAAGAGATATGAATAGACACCACGAATTTTTTTGAAACAGAATCTTACTATGTCACTCTGGGTGACCTGAAACTCACTGTGTAGTCCAGGCTGGCCTTGAGCTCACAGCAATCCTCCTGCCTCAAAAATTACCATAAATGGTCAGTCAGTTACTGAAGAAAGAATTATCCACACTCTGTCAAATAAAGCTCAGATAAATGAAATCTGCATCTTTCTTTTTTCCCAAGTCATAAATGATGTTCTAGGCAAATGGTGTGTTGCCCTTCTGAGGATGGATTAATATTTCCATTCATTCACAGAGTCCTGCTGTCACTTTACTACATGATACAATTTGGTAACAAGTATGCTTCTCTTTTCCAGAAGAGCATAAGAAAACTTTTCATTTGGTTCTGCAAGTCAGATTTTCAGGCACCAAACAAATATAAGTCATGTGATCCACACAGTGATTTTGGCTTCTTGAGGTAGCATTACCCTTTTTCCCACTGAAGCTATTTATTCTCATCATCATGGCCAAGTTATCCCTAATTTGCCAGACTGCCTTTGCACCATTCTCTGACGATTGTTATTGTATGCATTGCAGTTCAGCTATTTCCCTCTACCCATCACTGTATGTATGTATGTATGTATGTATGTATGCTGCACAGCTCCTCTTTGCTTTTGCCTAAAATTCAGTCCTACTTTCCAACACTCGCCACCTTCCTGGTGGCTTTGGTAATATCTATGCTGAGGTCATCTTTCGGACTTTGCTCTCCAACTTGACACTTTTCCTAACTGCTTTTATATTAGGTACCTCTTCAATCTTTTCTGCACCTACTCAGAATCATGGATGAAGAAAAGCCCTGATGGTTCATCACTGGTGATTTTGGTCCTGCGTTGCTTTACCTTCTATAACCATCCCCATACCTTTTACAGAACATCTACCTCAAATGCTCCGCCTAAGGACAGCCTTTCATGACTTTCCAGCTGGAGATTATCACTTCCTTCTTTGAGTCTTCCACAGTGTTTGTCCGTTCCACTTTTATTATATCAATCCCATGCAGCAGGATGTTATACTGAATTATATGCTTAGTGGTTTGCCCTCTATTTGTTTTGTTTTAAATGTATTGTTTACACTTTAGAGACAAAGATTTCTATCTTTGGATCTCTTCCACTCACAGAGAGGCTTCAAAATATTTTAAATTAATTTATTCGATTGCTCTGAATCAGAGAGCATCCTACAAATTGCTCTGTGTAAATCTTGCAAGTTCATTCTTTGGGGTATGCTTTTTATTATAAGAAACTCATGTGGTTTGTGGTTCAGAGCCATGGTTTAAGCTGTCCTTAGGAAGAATGAAAAGCAGCTGGTGTCTAAAGAGCCCTGGAACTTAATCAAGAAACTAATTGAAGAAGGGGCGCCAAGAGCACAGAAGCTTCACTTGAACATTTAAGTTCTAGATGTATTATTACTTACATGAAAGGACAGTTTACAATAGTAAATATTTCTCACAGTATATATTTTATTAAGGTCACAAGTAACATATCCAAAGAAAATATTATAGAAGCAGTATATGAATGAATATCAACAGATTGATTCTCAAATTGATTTCCCTTTATTTAGCTAATTATATACTAAGATAAGTACTTAAAAAATCTAATTTTAAGAGCTTTTCAGAATTCATGAAATATTTGTTTTATTTCAAGTGTGTGAGGTGAAATATTATGATGAGAAAAGGCTAAAAATGTTTATAATAGTATCAAACTTGATGCTGCTTATAAACATAATTTATCAGGGTTTCAACTTAATTCAAAAAAGCCCACTGTCTATACACAAGGAATTTCCAAAGAAAACAGTTCCAAACTGAATGATCATTGACTGAGCACCCTATAAGCTTAAAATTAAGAAGCCAGCAAGTGCACAAAATGATTACAAATCAAGTTTGATTTCGAGGGGAGCATATGACAGACATGGAAGGCATGAAAGGCACAGCAGCTCAGAAGTGCAAGTTGAATGTGCTGTGTGTACGTACTTATAGCAACTGATGTTCTGATACAACAAATCATGAAGAAGGGATGGAAAGATGGCTCAGCAGTTAATTGCACTGGCTGCTCTTGCAGAGGACCTGGGTTTGATTTCCAGCACCCAAATGGTGGCTAATAATCATCTTTAACTCCAATTCCAGGGGATCCGATGCCCTCTTCTGGCCTCTTTGGACACTGCATGACATGAGAGCACCTATATGCATGCAGGGAATGCACTCATACACATAAAATAAAAATAATAAAAGAAAACATGAAGAGTAGGGGTATACGTAAAGGAATTAGTTAGGGAGGAGACCTGGAAGGAGGACAGCTGGCACACAAAACTCAGAAGGTTGTAGATAAAAGGGATTACAAACCAGGCAGGTGCAATTAGAGAAAACACCGAGCCTAAGGCCATCTATGAGGCACTCCTGAGTAGCAACACACACTGGGAGGGTAATTTGAAGACTCGGCTGGTAACTCAGAGAGCAAATATTTGTTAGGTAGTGTCATAGCGAAGCACATGGTGCAAGTTAGGAACTAAGCTAGCTTTCCAGCTGATGGCAGTCTAAATCAATGTTGAACAAGTTAAAACAAAGGTAAGAGTGCCCCTTTGAGATCCAGACTTTTCACTTAGTTTAGGGAACTGATGTCATTTGCAATCTCTGCTTAGACCTCCAGGCTGCCTATTGTATTGTTGCCCGACTCCAGGTTTCCTCGTGAGGCACCCAGGCCACGTATCCCCACTGATAGACTGAACCACACAATAACAAAAGTGAACACATTTTTCTAACTTTACTAGTCAGTTTTCACCACCTCTGGGCCTTTGCTCTGCCCTTCACTCTATGCCTATTCCCTATGAATAGCGCAGCTCTTCTGCCTGCCCCCAGGCCACTGAGCTTTTCCCTGACAGCCCTAGTGAGCACCAAATCCTCACCACAACATCCTTTATTTTTCTTCATGACCTTGTCAACTTCTAACATGCTCTAGTTGATTTATTTATCTGGTTTTTTGATGGATCACCACTCAGGGGTCAAGGATGCTTGTTTCTTTTGTTCATAAATGTGTTCCAGGTGCCTAGAAGCATGCCAACATGTAGTAGATGCCCAATAAATAGTGTATAAACAGATGCATGTGTGAGTGAACATGTGGTATTTACACAGATATCTGAGACAGTCCTTGTTTGGCTTTATAGAACTTACTGTTCTGGCCAGGATTTCTCATTACTTTCCTTCAACTAAGGAAGACTTATGAATATATGCTATATATTTAGCATTGTTTGGGGTTCTTACAAGATGAATCACACGTAGGAGTTCTGATATCTGAGAAGAAGGTAATAATGAGGGAATGATAAGCAGAATGTGAATTATGTATGATTTCCCTTGACTTTTGGGGGTTTTATTTTTTGTTTGGTTTTTTGTTGTTGTTGTTGTTGTTGTTGTTTTTGGTCTTTTTGAGACAGGGTCTCCCTGTAGCCCCAGCTGTCCTGGAATTCACTATGTGGATCAGGCTGGCCTTGAACTCACAGAGATCCACCTGCCTCTGCCTCCCAAGTGCTGGGATTAAAGGCGTGTACCACCAGCTGATTTTCCTTGACTTTTTAAGGGAGGAAATAAAGACATTCTGATGCCCCCAGAGGTTTCACTCAATGGGCCACATGCTAGATCTCAAGAATGAAGAGAGTTTCCCCCACATTAGCCTGGGTTTTGGAATTATACGCTTATGCCAGCAATACCATTCATTATCCAACCATCTTGGCTTAGTCATTAACGTCTCTATATCTAAGTAATTTCATTTGGAAAATGAAGATCACAATCTTAAATTTGCATGAAGAATGTGGGCTATCAGATGAGATCATCTATGCAGACAATTAGCTAGGGCCTTGGTACATAGAAGCAATTAAATAAATGCATATAGGGTGACTTAACCCTTGACAAGGGAAAAAATAATGAGAAAATATGAGTATTTTCCACCTATTTCTAGTCTGTTGTATCCATCCATGCCTTTACTCATGGTAACCCCTTTGCCTTCAGTATCATTAAAATAATAAATGGCATTATTACATTATTCATTGATTGGTTATTGTATGCACTGTTATTCCCATCTCAAGGACAGGGATAGGCAAACTGGGTCTTAGATCCATTAAGGAACTTGTATGAGTCATAAAGTAAGTGGCATAGTCCTGATTTGAACCAAGATGAGCTCACCACCAAAGACAGGCCAGTGGTCTTAGTCTTTGCTTTGGTCATTATAACAGTATGATGACAGCCAGAAAGTATTGCATAACCTCATAGTCTTTCTGAGCTCACATAGAATCCAATACATACCTCTTCCATATTCTACAGTTACTTTTGGAATGTATTTGCCCCTTTTTTATTTCTTCAGTGTCCTTAAGAAATGACTCTAGCATGTGCAGTACTGTTTCTGTTTTTATAACTTGATGGGATTTCACTGTGCACCTTTCTCAGAAAGTTCAAGGAAACTCCCAAAAGCTAAGGTTTATTTACCATCTAACTGTGAGCTCTGGTCTTATTACTCTGCTCCTCAACTTGTATATTCTGTATAACAATCCTCTGTGGCATACACTAATTTTATCCTTATCTTAGAGAAGAAAAAAAAAAAGAAGATCAATGAAGTAAAGAGTTCTTACAGCTTATGTGACAGGACTAGAACTTGAAAACAGAGAACTTGAAAACAGAACTTGAAAACTCTGGATTCCAGAGTCCACAATCTTAAGCAAAATATTATGTTGCACATTACAGATTATATTTTCTTTTTTCTTTAATAAATCCTAGTCAAGTGCATTTTCAGAGCCTAAGTTGGACCTCTGTGAACTATAACTCCCTTAGATTTATTTGGCAAGTCTATTTTTCCTGTACATTGGAACCTGCAACAGTCAAGCACCAAATGCTTATTTACAGAAAGTAGATGATTCTGATAAATATCGTTCTTCTTTGCCTCAAACAGACTCTATCTACACTGCGCTCTTGAAAAGTGCAGAACTTTAAATCATAACTTTGCATGAATTCAAAACTAAAAACAAACTTTAGCAAGACTCTTAATATCAACTTTTTTTTTCTTTTGCTAACTGAAATGATTTAAACACAGTCTATTTTTAAAAGGAAGCAAAGAATGTGTTCATGGCAACTTGGAACAATGTGCAAATAAGTGCACTGGCTTCACCGTTATCTGAACGACAAAGCCTTAAATCACAAGGAAAAGAGTCAGGATGTTCTGTTAGAACACAAATAGATTAGTGTCAGTGAGAGTTTTGTCCAAGAAAGGGAAGAGACACCTAGCCAGGGATAAAGCATACACATGAAACCTTTAATTTCAAGACGTACTCTCAAGAAATGTTTCAGTTGATAAATATAACTATAAGATTCTGAAAGTACAGAAAAAGTTCCATGTGAATTTCTGTTATAAAAATTCAACTTTCTAAATGCAAAGTGAGTGTACCCCCTCTTTCTGCTCCTTAAATAAAATGTGGCTTATCACAGTTTATGGAACTCAGAGAAGAAAAATCTGTACAGACTCTCTCTCTCCCTCCTCCTCCCCTCCTCTCCTCTACCCTCCTCTCCTCTCTGAGTCTCACCCTCTCTTTCTCACCACATCAATTCTATGAAAGAACAGATTTTAAATATGATTAGACACATAAACCTTTTCCTGATTTCAAACATGTACTCCATGCACCTTGGCATACAAATACTCACGACCCGTTTAGGTCCTTCTAACATGCAAAGTAAAGCTTTCTCACTCAAACTCAAAGTAAAAAGAATTCCACTTACCATATACTCCATGTTTGCTGCTGGTGGGAACACTTTGCCCCGAACTTGATTATGGTAATCAAGAATGGCGATCATGTCATTCTGCGAAATGTAGCGCTTCCGCCTTGCTTTGGGGATATCCGCAGACTCTAGTGGTGCATTCAGAGCTGCTTCAATATCAGTGAAATTATTGGTTGGCGGAGATGAGTCAGTGGAATTGAGTAAGACGATGGTGCTTGCTTCACAGAGAAGGGACAAGAGCAGCACACAGCTGACGGCAGAGATTGCTATCATTTTGAGGGGTGGAGAAGAGTCCACCAGGCTTGCTTTGCTTTAAAGTAGAAAGGTAGAGTTAGGGTCCTTACAATCAAGGAGCCAGAGGGTATGAAGTTACAGTCATCACTGAGGAGCATTGTTTGGGTCGACATTCTCCAAAAATCCAAAACTATTGAACTCAAGCTTGAAAGACAACCTATGGAGGGGTTTGCACTCATTCTCCTACATGTGAATCAGGACCCCACCCACACCCAGAGGAACTTTCTAGAGATAGAGAAAAAAATAAAACCACATGACTACTCATCCTAAAGTGAATGGGAACCTTTTGTTCCAAATGACAGAACTACAGACTAACTTTGATGTACATCTGTTTCCAGTAGAGACTCAGGAATTGAGGTTCACCTTGAGAGTGAAAAGGAAAAATACATTGCAGGGAGCCACAGAGTATGTGCTGACAATGTCTACCAGACATTCTGCACACCAAGTGATAGAACACACACAAAAAGGAGTACACTAATCCAGCTTTGTTGCTAAAAATATGTGAGCTACTTTAAAATCAACACATGCAATATAATCTAGTTGAGCCAAATAGCTTACCTCTGTACAAGGCCAAAATGAATATACTGTTCCTCCAAAAATTTAAGGTTCTTTGTTTTGGTGTAGCATGAACTCTTGTAAGAGGAGTGTGTCTTATTACAAGCTCTCAGAGAGCAAAAGCCTGCAAGGTTTGAAAGTTGCTGGCTACAGAAGCAGCTAGCAGCTTTTATATGTCACAGTTTGCAACGTCCAGAAAGGGCAGGCTCTCTCAGGGTCTCTCTTAGCCAAAATCCAAGGGGAGGGGCTTGGGATAGAAAAAAAAAAAACAGTGATTGGGTGGCAAAGTTTTTATGTGGGTGGTGAGGGAATTGAGTCATACCCACAGCTTACAAAGTAGAAACCAGAAGAGACAACCCCCTTTTCTCCGAATGTCCACCTTTCCTGTGGGGTTAATGTTTTTACTTAATATTTTCTAGTCCCTAATTGCCATACAAAAAGGAGAAGGAAAGAAAGAAGAAAAAATGTTAACAGACCGGGAGTTCTTGAAAACACAGACGGCTGAGTAACAAGCAGTGCATTTTTTTTTTTTTTTAATGGCAGCAAATGACATAGGAGCTGAAAAGAGCAAGCTGATATTAAATCAAGAGACCGGCTCACACACTTCATCTGGGTGGCCACAAATATGGTTCAAGAGGAATGCCAGGCAAATCAGTGGCAGCCAGACTATAGCGTATGATATTAGGATAATAGATGCTCGAGTGGTTGTGCTCTCTGTCTCTATGTGGCTGTATTCATATAATTTATGTGTTTATTCGCTGTCTCTCGTTCCACCCTCTTTTTTCTTCCTCTAATATAGTAAAGTCAGCAGATTACCTGCTTTCTACCTGCTCTGTACAAAATATGAGTTTAAACTCACAGTAAATGGCAGAAGCCAAGGTAACATCTGTTTCAGGTTTAGAAGCATATAGTTGAAATTTTAAACAGAGAACAGCTGAGCTTCTCAATCAGATTATTGGAGGGCACAGTGCTGAGACCATGTAGAATCCAGCAGCAGCAGCAGCAGCCACCGACAGTCAAAAGGGTCTGCTTAAAAAGCTGTCACTGAAAAAAAATCCATGTGATGCAAAGCCAGAGCCAAGAATGGAAATACCATTGTAATCTGTATTGAAAACATCCTCAAAATTGTAATGGGTGATTTTCTCATTAACAAAATACGGACCTTTTAGGATCAGTCAGAATAGGTTCCTGGAAAACACACTGCTCAGTTTGAACGTCACTTAACATAAACTGGCATGTTCAGTCTGCTAATGGGACTGTCCTCTCTACATGTTCCAGCAGGATAAGTACCATGTGAATTCACAAACATCAAACTGATGAGCGTGTGGCATACTGGCCTGGAAGCCAAGTTTCCTCGGATCTATTCCCAGTTGGATCACCCACAGTCTGTGTAACCCAATGCACGCTATTTAACTCTTTGTGGGTACATTTAAACCTGGGAGGGAAAGCATGGGCCCTCTTTGGTGAGACAGACTTACACAGATTCCTTAAGAGGGCAGTGGGGTGTCTGAACTGGATGCACCTCTTGTTGAGATAGTGATGAGACAGCAGGGTTGGGTATGAGTTCACCTGTTGGCATATTCTGATGCATATTGAACTCCTAACTACAGTGAAATCACATTAGGAGAACTAAAGTTGTGGTACTGAAAACTTTAAATGAGGAATCCATTAGCACAGCCAAACTGAGAAGTTCATAACAGGGGGAGCAGAGCAAGAGCATAAGAAGAGCAAGCCTGCCGTTACACACAGCTGAGTGTGTTTTAGCTGGAGCTGTCCAACTAAGGTCACAACCCTCCCAAAAGTCCTCACGGTGCGTGTGTGAATCTCAAGTATTCCATAGTAAAGATTCCCGACTCTCTCTCTCTGCTCTCTGGATTTATTGAGGAATTGGTGCCAGCTCAGGTTACTCTAGTTTTCTACGCATCTCAGATAGCTGCTGAGCGTACACAGAGGAAAAGGACTTTTAGCTGCCGAACAGCAAATATGAACCTTTCTTTCTCCAAGGTTACTGGAGTCCTTAGCATCTCATAAATTCAGCCATTGCATTCAATATTACCTTCTTTGTCATGTATATACAAAGAGGTATTGTCTACCTCTTGGAGTTCAGCTTGGGTAAATTCCAGGGGAGATGAAAATATGAACTCTGTGAAACATGTCCAAACCATAAATGTATTTCCTCTATGAAGGAATAGAAGAATGGAGGAGGAGAAAAAGAACAGAGAATCTGTTTTCAAATGAACCTAAATGGAAGATCACCTCTTAGGCCCAATTACATAAAGGCAAACTTGATAGTTGCTTAATCCGGAGACCCTGAGGCATGTCAGTGATTTCAGATGTCTTTCAACACACATGGATTATGTTGTGGAATTTTTGACTATTAAGGAAATCCACAAGACTACAGAATCATAAGAGAAAAGACCTGTGGGAGGAGAGTTGAGAATTCTGCTTCCAAGCAGACATTTGGCCAGAAGTATTTGGAATGCTTTGGAAGTGATTTTCATTTTAAAATACTTGCAAAATTAAGAGGCATGCATCCAAGTTGTCAGTAAGAGAGCTATTAATGAACAACTAACAATGAAGTGGTTCTTTATGAGAGCTCTTCTTGAAAAGGACCACTGACATGTTTTGGAGGGCTGTTTGCCAACAGAGACAGACATGGAATGCGGTTATATTACTGAGAAGAACACGTACCATCAGTGATACCTTCAAACCTGCAAGAAAATGGTTGGGATTTTAAAACTGAAATCAAATCCATTTTAATGGCTCAGAGTGGTACACCTGCCTCAGCAAAAATGTATGTGACCTTATCCTTCCTGTTCTTTTTTCTTTCTTCCCTTCCCTTTCCTTCCCTTCCCTCCTTCCTTCCTTACTCCCCAAATCTGTTATCTGGGCTTCTAATAGCATTGACATTACCTAGGCAACTTGTTAGAAATGCAGAATCTTAGGTGCTACCCCAAACCCTCTGAATTAGAACCTTCAGTTTTTCAGGATCCTCAGTTGATTCACATGTGTATTAAAGGTACTTTGCTTACAGAAACACAGAGACCCAACTACGCACATTCCCATTGAACAAGCTATAGAAAAAGTCCATTATTCTCACATTGGGATTATCTAATACAGTAGAGACATACACTTGTACATTGGAAGAGAGAGACACAAGTAATTTTTCTATTTTATGAGGAAAACCTGGTAACTCAGAAAATGCCTGGTCATATAGCATGCTACATAGAGATCATTTACTAGTGATCAGGTCCTTTGTAAATTGCTGTATAAGCCCCATTTGTTAATTAGCACATGCTAATTATCCCAGATTTTTGAAACATTGAAGCAAATTATACATGAAAGGGTTCATAAAGTGTATGCCATTGAATAGAAACCATTATTTTACTATCATTTCCAAGGCAGAGGCAAAGTCCCACTTGCTCCCCACTCTCTCTCACCATGCCTCATGGAGAATGTATAGATTTATTCATCTGTGAAATATCTTGACAATCTACTTTTTGCTACTATGACTACTTAAACTAATGCCAGTATCTTTTTTTCTAATATTAGTACTATTGCTTTGTAACTGACTCTTGTGGCCTACATTTCATCTATTCTGTGATGGCTAATTTTGGTTGTCAAATTAACTGAATTAAGGAATACTCAGCTGGTAAAATACTCATTTATTCATTCTCAGTCATTGTATTAATTATTATCGATGTTTGAGTAGGTACTAACCCTATCCTTTTCTACTGAAAGGGAAGCCCAGGTGTTTTGCATTTGATGAGAAGAAGTGATCCCTGTGGTGATCCATGAGAGTTTTTTCATAAGACATTGATATTGAGCTTGTGGCTGAGTGGGGACACTCCACTCTCAGTATGAGAACCATCTAGTTTACCAGGACTGGAGCACTACTCTGTTCTTCCAATTTTCAGAACTGCAGGTTCTCTAGTCTTCGTGCTCTGGTGCTCACACATTCCTGGCCTCCATGCCCTTGCACATTCAGCTGTGGACTGAGTTCACCGTTTGTTTGATTGGTTTTCAGGTTCATATCTCCACACAGTAACATTGCTGACTTTCATGGTTCTCCACCTTGCAGACAGCCTATTAGAGGACAAGTAAGCCAGTTCCCCCCAATAAACCCTTTCATATACCTCTCATATGGCCTATGGGCTCTGTCACTATAGAGAAGGCTAATTAAATCTTTCTAAAGAAGCAAACTAAATAATTTCATTCATCTACATGAAACTTGCTATTAGCTTTTTACTGCCCATGGAGGCAAATTCAAGTGCTTTTACCTTTCTTACAAAGACCTCGAGGATGTAAATCAAAACCATTTAAGCCTAATCCTCTGACCATTCTTTTATATTTCTCTATGCCATTCTTTATGCCACAGTTACACATAGCCACTTTCTTTTTCTATCAGTTACTAATTTAATAACATCTGTGTGCTTGTGAATTGGGCAGGTAGACATCTTTTTGACTCTAATAATGTATGTAATTACTTCAGATAACTGTGTTTTATGGAAAAAATTTAGTCAACAGTAAGATACCATTGTATTAGTGTCTTAACTTCATCTAACATTATTTTCTTATTTATTAAAAGTCTTAACTGTGCGTTGTGTTCCATACCTTTAGTCCCAGCACTAGACAGGCAGAGGTAGATAGGTATCTATGTGATGGAGACCAGCCTGGTCTACATAAGGCATTTCCAGGCCAGCTGGGGCTACAGGGAGATTCTGTCTCAAAAAACAAACAAACAAAAAGAAGTCTCATACCATCTATAGCTCATCAACATATACATGTAACTGGGTTTTACTAATATTTTTTAGGCAAGCCATTTATATTCACTAAGTAATCAAGGATACATGTAAGGGATAATATGGTCAAAATCGTAGACTTTGTAATAATGGTAAAGGTTTTACTGTCCAATGCATTAGACATTTCTATTTGTATTGTTTAATTTATTGAAATCAGAATATATATAATAAATATAAAATATTGCCAAATTTTGAGTTATCTGTCTCAACATTATTTACCACAC